>NW_015114686.1:25177-59018 GCF_001443285.1 Poecilia latipinna | reverse complement strand
CCGTTGAGGGGGGCCAATATGCTGAAGTGGCCCTCGGTGAAATTGAGTTTGACACCCCTGGTCTAGCTTTTCAGAAAAAGTCAATAAGGTTTATTAGTATAGCGCATTTCAGCAACATGACAGTTCATAGTTCTTTACATCCTGGAAACAAAAACACATGAAATAAATAGACAGATATATCTGAGACAAAATATTACAGCTGGTTATACTGTTTATTCACAGCAAATATTGACTCTGTAGTAAGTAAAGACCTCACCAATTTCTCTAAGACAATATATTTTCTAAAGGTGTGATTGACTTGAAATTCCAACAAACCCAGTCCACACATGCCAAGAAATCCAACTTCTGCAGTCCATTAGAGTTGTCTAAGTACCGTATTTTCCGCACTATAAGGCGCACCGGATTATAAGGTGCACTGTCGGCTTTTGAGGAAATTGAAGGTTTTTAGGTGCGCCTGATAGTGCGGAAAATACGGTACTTAATACCTGGATATAATCAATACTAATGATTCAGAGACATTTCTACCACTTCTCCTCCTCTGAGCTCAGCTGTCCACTCAGTTGCAGCAGAGAGATGCAAACACAACAACTAACTGTTAAACATTGAAGCTACCATTAATGTTTATGGCTTTAAAAGCAAAGCTCTTAGTTTCTGATGCAGGACAGCAGCTTTTTCTGTGTTTGGTTCACACATGATTTACTGGAACTGCACTGAAATATTTTCAGTGCTGAATTATTTATGCTCATAAAAGCAGGGAGGAAACATGCTAACATTAGCTTAGCTGTTTAGTTATAAGTCTTGGATGTAAGCACTGAGATGTAGCTTAATGTTTTCAAAATGTTTTGCTTTCTTTACTGAATTAACTCGGGCTCAACTGGATCTGAAACATCAATAATTTATTGATTGTCCTCAAGTCAGGAGATGCAGTTTAGCCCAAAAAAATAGAAAAATCCTGGAAAGATTTTGTACAGGCAAATATCTTTTAAGACCTCACAATAAAAGTAGAACATTTAGAAAATACTTTCATTAATGTACAGAGAAGTTACTAAACTCAGACAGGATAAAGTTAGTAATCCTGGATGAAAACCAGCAGCCAAGTGGTTTGAAATGAAAGAAAATGTTTTAATCCTCCTCACATTTAAACTGAAAAGCCGCTCAGCGAGGAGGAAGCATTACAGCAAATAAAACGTCTAGAAACCAGATGATACTTTGCTTCCCAATGCTGAAGGAAATGTATGTAAAGTTATGGTTTCAGGGTCTTGAAAATTATTCAAAACAAGAAAACATAAACATTTCCAAACATTCAGTCAGAAGTTAGGAATCTTTGTACATAAACAGTTAATATTTTGAAATCTTGAATATCGCATGAGGAATTTAGATAATTAGGTAATCAAATTCCAAACACATATAATCTATAATGTGTGAGGACTTAAAGGTTTTCAGGTTGAGTAACTCCAGTGAATATTCATAAACGCTCATAAGAGCAAAGATTGGTTGAATTTTAAGCTTTTCCCTCCTCTTTGAATCACTGTCAGATTCTCTGCAGGCCGGCTTCACTAGTTAGCACCAACCCTGAGGTTTCACACACGCAGCCAGCTGACAGTCAGCTGCTCTCTTAACCAGTGTAACAGCGCCCTCCGGAGGCCAGCTAGAGGACAGTTTCAACATCATTCAAACATCCGTTAGTTTTGTTTTCCCTTCAAATCATCTCCTGTTCAAATTATAATAAAAATAAAACAGTTTTCATGTGAAACATGTGAAGAGTCCTCCGCTCCATTTCCGGCTCTGCCTTCACCTGCATGTGTTTGTTTGGCTGCTTTTTCACGAGAACGTCTCTGCCAACTCCTCGTATAATCCACAGGGTGAATAAAAATGGATTTGGCTGGAGCAGACTCTCAGTAAGCTGCCTTAAACCAAACAGAACTCTACCAACAGTCTCTCATGTACATCACCACGTTTATTACTGTTTATTAAACCAATGCTAGACCTGCATATACGCATTTCCCTCTTATTAACTGAAACAGCTCAGATGCTGTCTGAAACGCTTTCATCTCAACCAAACCCAGAAGTAAAAAATGTTGTCTTTGGTGACATTTTCACTGTAAAGAAAAGTAACATCATTTTTGCTGACTTTAGAGAGCAGAGGACGTAAGGGAGAGTGTTTCCTGGCACAGCGCTCTGGCCTCCCTCGTCTCCAGAGGCCTCACACGACAGACGGGTCGCAGCGAAGCCGCAGTTTAAATCCGGTGTGCAGATGGACACCAGTAGTTGTTCTAAATCCTGAGCGCCTTGGCACCGGGCGAACGCAGAGAGGCTGTGGCGTTAACAGGTCGATGTGGTAGCTGCTCTGTGGATCACATGTGGGCCAGACGGGCTCAGGTACCATCAGCTGTCAGAGTGATGTTCTTGGACTGGATTTATTTTTGTTTTTGGATCATTAATTCTGTACAGACTCACCCTCTCAAATCATTACGCTGTTAATCATTTCCTGTCGCAGCTCTTTCTGACTGTCTCTACCAACATGACAATGGTTTTATGTAGGATTCGTGCAGAATAATCTTTTCAGTAAAAATGGAAGTCTCAAACTATTCAGATAGGAATCACGCCATGTTGGACAGACAGCGAATAAACTTCCTAATTCCTGCTCAGTTGATCAAACTGGGAAACTGGCACTTATCGGGGAGAGCTTTACTCACACCTCTTATTTGTTCTGGTTCGTTCTCATCTCGTCGTCTTTTGTTTTTTTATTATTTGAATGATGCTGAGGAATCCAACTCGTAAAGTCCTCCTGGAGTCTGGTTCAAGAGTGATGAAGATATTCACAATTTCAGGATGAAACCCGAGATTCTTCCTGAGAACATACATTATTCTTAACTAGATTTCAGTCCAGTTTCATTAAAGTGGCGTATAAACATGCAAAGGACAGATTCATATTGTTTTTAGCCTATTTTTCTGTGCTTAAACACACAGTGCTTATATTTTATCGGGTCTCCTTATGTTGTTATACTTGTTTCTGTATTTTAGTTAGTGTTTTGCCGAGTGCTGAAGAACTGGACATATAATTTATTAAACATTTCAGACTATATGATGGGCACAGATAAAAAGACAGTACACCTTCCATCAGTTTCTGTCTAGTTATGAACTGCTTAAAAATCTCACCTTAGATGTTAAAAAACATCAATGATTCCTCGAAGTTATGTTTTAAAGACATTAAACCAAACAGAACAAGTTTATGAAAAAGTATTTGCACCATCAACCCATAGGAAATCTTACTTAAAAGGGGGTGTAACATGTTTTTTATCTTGACCTTAAGTTTTCAGTTAGTTTAAAGATGCTTCTGTTTTTATGGTGTAACGTTTAGCAGCAGCAGTCTTCAGTCAGAAGCCTTTTCAGTTTTGTAGCAAGACATACTGCACAGCTTTGCCTTTTTTTTTTTTTGATACTTTCATATGAGTTACAACATTCATTAATTCATTCATTAATTTCTTTTGGGATAAATGTAATTTTCTCCAAATCCAAAGTTATTTGGAAAATACATCAGTTGTATTGGTCTTTAGGGCTGCACAGTGGTGTAATTGGTAGCACTGTTGCCTTGCAGCAAGAAGGTCCTGGGTTTGATTCCTGGCTCAGTGTCTTTCTGCTGTTCTCCCTGTGCATGGTGGGTTCTCTCTGGGTACTCCAGCTTCCTCCCACAGTCCAAAAACATGACTGTCAGGTTAATTGGTCTGTCTAAATTCTCCCTAGGTGTGAGTGTGTGCATGGTTGTCTGTCTCTGTGTTGCCCTGTGACAGACTGGTGACCTGTCCAGGGTGACCCCGCCTCTCACCCATTGACAGCTGGAGAGGCACCAGCACCACCCCTGACCCCACTAGGGATAAGGGTGTAAGAAAATAGATGGGTTACAAGTTGTCACAATATTTCTTTTACCTGCAAGAGTCCTCTACAGTAGAAGGAGGAACTGGATATTCCTGATTTTCTACATTTAGATTTTATAACCTGGAGTGAACAGAGGGTGCACTTTTTCACCATCACTGTCTGCTTGGTTTAGATGTATTTTAATCTGCCTGAATAGTCAGACGTGTCATTTTTAGTGGTTTGTCTCCACCCTCTGGACATATAGTGTAACCGCAGATTGTTTTGTATAACCTGTAGTTTAGCTCAGTGGGTAGAAATCTTTCCTTTCAGCCAGTCAGTGTGTTGATGATAGATGTTAAATCTGAAGCTTGTTTTTCTCAATCTTTTCTGCAGATACTTTCTTAATTGACAATAATGTTCCAGTTTTATGTAGCTGCTGCTGTTCCTCTCATCTGATGAGTCGGTGAGATCTTCTCTCTGAGATGTTGGTGAAAGCGGCTGCAGATGGCTTGTAGTCGGGCCGAGCGCCGCAGTGTTTGCAGCAGATGGTGGAGTGCTGAGCTGATGGATGCTCTGTCTAAAACTCCAGACAAGAAACCTGCTGCTCCCTCATCATCTGAGGAAACTCCGAGTGGCTGAGCAGGACGAGGCTTCATAGCTCTCAAACATCCAGACAACACACACAGAGAGCGCTGATAAATGTTTTGGCGCCTGATTTATTAGAGCCATAATGTGGTTTGTATTCCGCCCCGCTGAGACTTGTTATTGTTTGATGGGAAAGAGGCTGTTGAGGACTGCAAAATGGAGCTCTGCTTATAAGCTCGGTCCGATGATGGACAGAAAAATTGAGCAATGGATTTGATTATCAACATACAGTACCAATCATTCTTTCATTTAGGGTTATGTTTCAATTGGATGTTATTTATATTGGAGTGTCAGTGATGGAAAACAATAACCAGAAATATAATACACTAGTTCCATAAAAGTTAGGCAATTTTATTTTTAAGAGAGCTCTCAGTTAGTAAAAAATGTTAAACCTCAAACATGACTGTTTAAGAAAGTAAAAGTGAGGTTTTCGCTTTCTTAGGAGAATATATGTGTATAATTATTGGGAAACTACTAGTGTGCTCAATTACTCAATTATGAGAAACAACTCGACTCTTTCCAGTAAATATTTTTAACATAAAGTGACCAATATGATCACCGTCTGTTTATGGAGTCAGTTCCTGATTTGGTGATGATTAACTTACTGTGCAGCAGCAACCACAGATACGAGAGGTGGATTGTTTTCCTTCATTGTAAATCTCTGGTTTAAGATCTGCTCACAAGTTTTCAATTGGGTCCCCGATCAGGTAAGAAAAGAAGTCATCTCAAAAGTTTTTTATCTTTAAGCCTTTACTGACTTGCCATGCAGAGGAATACCTGGATGCATGTGATGGAGGATTGTCCCGCTTGAAAATCATTGTCTTTTTGAAAGATGCAGACTTCTTCCTGAACCACTGCTTGAAGAAAGTGTCTCTAAAAACTCATAATCGGTTGTGGAGTTCATTTTGAGAACTTCTTCAATCTAAAAAGGTTCAGCCAGCTAGAAATCTGTTTCTTGGCCCAGTTTTAATAGTTCAGCTTGTTGTTCAGTGGTGATTGATATTCATCCATGTCTCTGAGCTCTGAACATCTGGTACTTCTTGGTAGTTTGCACTCCTAGAATATGCTTGATTTTTAAAAATTTTTTTTAGCATTTTTTTTCTTTCTCAACAGGTTTGTTGCAACCTTGTTTTTTATTTGCAACAAAACGCCAGATGGTTCTTTGATCATGCTCCAATATTTGAGGAATTTCAAGAGTCTTGGATCCTTTTGAGAGACTTTTGGTTATTTTGGACTCTTTTTGGTCTTGTGCTTTTACTCATTTTGCCTCAAGTAAAGAAACTGCCTAATTATTATGTACACTTTGATAGGACTATGACTAGGACTCTAGTCCTAGTCTTATTGGACTAGGACTATGTCCTAGGAGCCATAGGGTAGACTAGGACTCCAGAGTAAAGACTACGACTCTAGTCCTAGGGTAAAGACTAGGATTAGGCCTTAAGTCTTTACACAATGCCAGGAAGAAAAGATGACTGAAATGTCCTGAGAGAATGAGTTGCTGTTTCTTAAGAAAGAAAGGGCTCTAGGATCAATTCCAGACTAATCGAAGTCCATCATGCTTCGGCGAAAAGAAATTATTCCTGAGGGGAAAACATTTAAAAAAGCCGCCAATCTTCCAAGAAGTGGATGTTCCAGCAAATTCAACAATGTGTCAGAATGTTTCTCACCTTCTTACTGAAACAATCTGAGTCTCGTTTAAGCTTGCAAACCCTGTGACTGATCTCTCAAACCTTAAGAATTGACCCATGAAGTGTCTTGTGGACATTGAAGGTCTGTATGAAAACGGATGTTGTCCAACCACATCAGTGCAAGTCGAAAGTCCGACTTCGTTCAAACTCTACAGGTGTATAAAACAACTGAATTCAAATTTAATTAAATTCAAAACACTTTGTTTCCAAATGTAAATTCAACAAAATGATGTAACATTTACTACTTTAGTTCATTGAAAATGTCTTTTCTGCTTGACGGTGTGTTGACACAAACCACCAAGAGACCACCAGTAATACCAGTAAGCAGTTTGTCTCAATCTCCTGAAATGAAACAGACCACAAATAAAAGAAATAAAATAGTATATTTGAGATTAAAACTTAGCAATAATTGCCTGCCTGTTAATTTCCCATTTAGCTCTTAGTTTTTCACAGCTTTATAATTTTAGCTCCTTGTGTTAATACATGCTGGTAATCTTGAATTAGTTAGATTTAAATCATTTTAGCTAATGGATATCACATTTCTGTTGTTATTTCCTCAGTATTAGCTAGTAAGCTAATACTCATGACGGTGAATTTATGGAGAAGTATCCTTGAACCCAATGTAGCCACAGGTCTATGTGTGTTTATATGCACAGGCATTACTTTTAACCTGCCAGTAATAAGTGATTTAGAGGACCAAACTGTGGGCCAAACCGCCACCAGGAGTCAGCCATCACTTGGCTCATGAATCATCTTTGTTAATTGCATTCGTCATCAAATATGCACAAAGGAGTGCTGTACCTACAGAACTGACGGCACTTACAGATATCACCGCCGTGTTTTTCTTTGACACCAACAGACTCCTGGTTCTGTGTTCCCCTCTGTTAGATGTGCTGCGACTTGATATATCGGGTCTTTTAGCCCCCACTTTGGCTCAAATCCAAGGCCCATTTGTACAGATGGGATTTTACGTGGGCCATTTTAGCAAAGCACCCTCCCCATAAAGCCAAAGTGTCTCATCACTTCATAATTGTGTGATTATGGTCAATTGCTGTGGTTGGGGTGACAGATTCTATTTGAGCCCAACAGATGCTTTTATCATATTTTAGATCTCCATTTGACCTTAATCAAGCGTTGCATGTATGAGTAAAACAGGGAGATAATATTTTAGTGATGAGGCGGATCAGGTGGGAGACGCCAAGGCTCTGAGGAAAGATCAAACACAAACAAGTGGCGCACAGAGAGGAATATGAACTGCAGGGGCCTCCAGACTGCAGAAGACTGATGAATTACGCCACCATGTGGGAGGTAGAGTGCATTGCACCTAGAGTGTAACTTATGATCGGAAAGTACATTTAAACTACAATAAACTTGAATTAGATGTCCTTGCGTTAACATGAATTGGGCTTATACTATGTGTTATATTTGTTCAAACCCTTTAATTGAGTTTGCATCATTTCATACATTCCTGTTCTTGAAAGAGCTGTGCTATGGCCCAAAAAAGTAGCAGATTCAAAATAATCATTATTTCTTACTTTCTGTGAAGAAGTGGTGAAATAAATAAAGTTGCTAATCCTTGGAATCTAAAAGCTTAGAAACCAGGTAGACAGGAAAACCTGACCATGGTGAATATTTGCAAACACTCAGCTTATGCTTAACTTCCTTCCTAGTGGTGGCTGAGCAGCTACAGGCAGCTGGGAGCAGAGCATTTAGCTAAACTTAATGTCTCAGACACAACATTTAAAGTGTTAGTATTTAATATCCCGTCTTTCAGTTTTAATAGTAGGTTAATCTTAAGATGCAATACTCATAAGAAGTTTTATGATAATAATCATTAGCTGCACTTATATTACAAATTTTGTGCAAATGTTTGTCCGTTTTCTGCTAATGTAAAAAAAAAAAAAACTTTCGCACTTGTGGTGTTTCATTAAATAAGAAATAAATTAAAACTGCATGTAAATAAGCTTGTTCAGCAATGAATGTAAACAGATCATCATCTACCAGCCATCAGAGGAGATGGCGGCGTCTTATTCAGGCGTTGGCGCAACATTTCCTCGCCTACTGGAGAGCGGCTACGTATACGGCGTTGAGAAACTGTAGTCGGCCATTTTACCGACGAGCTCTGGGTTCAGCAGGTTGGAATGACGTTTTATGAGCTGTGTGATGATTGCTGCAGGTTGTCCGAAAACAAAAACAAAAGTCTGAGAAATAAGTTAATAATTTTGGCTGGTGCAATTTTATTTTATTTACCTGTAAATGCATGCATTTTTTATCTTATTTTGCTCTGATCAGAATTGAGTTATTTTCTTTTACTTGAAATCTGTGCAACAATTAGTTGGCTTAGTAACCATTAATCAGATGGTGGAGTCATTTAAGGTGGATCTGTCATTTGTCTGGTTTTGGGAATGTTTTCCGGTCATTCAGGTGTGGTGAAAACAAAGTAATTATTAAGACAAACTTGGAAATGATCCTAATATGGCCAGACCACAACCTGTTCGCTGTGTTGGCCATCTGGCAGCAGACACAGAAGTAGCTGCTGCTGGGAGATCACCGCCGTTTGTTTCCAAGAGCTGGGGATCATCTTGGCGTTCTCTCCATCAAAGCTTCATATTTAGCAAATTTATTCAGAAACGTAAAACCATTTTTAATTTGATTTGAATGATGATGATTTACCTGCTTACCAAGGAGGAGAGTCTGGCCTCCAGCATCTCCTTCCTGTGGGCCTTCAGACCCAACTTTACCAATTTATATCCAACCAACTTGTACTGACTGTCTAAAAACACTGAAACTTTCCCACAGTTAGCTTCTACTACAGTACAGAATATTATCATTATGTAGTAATATTTACAGAAACTGGTCTGGTAACATTTATTAGGAATACACATCAAATTACTTGTTCTGTATTTTTAGATGCAGATCACGATTTAATGAAGAATAAAATTTAAATAAACAAGAAATAAATGCAGCAAATACATTTAAATAGACTTTTTAAAATTTTTGAGCTCTTTGCTTTTAATGCCACATTTTTATAGCTTTATGTTTTTCTTAATCACTCTCCATAACAGTAGTATTGACTTGTAAATTATTATTTAATCTAGTAAACATTAAGTTATTTATTTTAAGTAGAATTGTATAATAAAGGTTGAGTTATTGAAAAGTCTTAAAGTGCTTTAATTTAAAAATACAACATGCAACCACTGAGCGTTATGCAGTGCAACACAGTTCAGTCTGTTGAAAAAGATCTTTTTACTTTCAATGAGTTTTTATCCAGGTAAATTAAAAGTTTGAAACAAAAAACAAAGACGGTGATCTGGTTATGGCAGACCATCACTAACTAAAACATTAGCTGTGCTAACCCTGAAGCCCCAATCATAAGCATTAGTTTATCTAAACTGAAACACTATACCAGTATAACTTCAATTCAAATGATACAGCAGGTAAAATAAGTATCAACTTTTCATAGTAAACATATTTCTAAAGGTGCAACTGACATAACATTTTCACCAGATGTAACACCCAAGTAATCAATTCATAGAAAGAAACCAAAACTAATAAGTTCAGAAATGAAGTGAGTATGGATGTGAAAAGTCTCGAGGAAAAACACATACTGCTATTTATTTAATATTTACAAAACCCTCTGTTGGTCATGACGGTTTCAAGACGCCTCCTGTTTGGAGAAACTAGTCGCATGAATTGCTCAGGTTTGAGCAACACAGTATCATCTGCTGATACTGTGATGATAATATATTGAACAGCCTTTCTAAGTATGGAAATAGGGGATAACAAAGAGATTTGAATCAGGCATTTTAAATAAAGGAGAAAACCTATCATTCGTTTGTGTTTTTGCTCCCCGCTGAGTTTCTAAAGATTTTAATTGAAATGTAAAATCTGTCTAGAGTGGCAGCAAAAATGACTGTTTGGGGGGCAAAATGAATGTATGTAGCTGAAAATAGACACCAACATCGGTAGCCTACAAGCTACTTGTTAAGCTACAGGTGCTGTATTGATATTAGCTAGTCATCTTTTAGCTAACATTACCTGCAGCTTTACTCACCTCAGTCGGTTAGTTTGGAGGGAAAAACTGTGAAAAGTTCTTTGCGTTTTGCTGCCGTGATTCTAACACAAACCTACGTAGCTCCGCCCAGCAGCAGCAGGTCTCCTTCACAGGAGTAAACCCACCGCGAGCGTCGTAGCGCTCATGTTGCGTTTAAAGGCGGCTCGGAAAAACAGGTTACAACATGTTAACAACGGATTAAACAGTTTTAACTGCTGATAAAAGTGACAGAGGACACTAATATGGGAAGTGTGGAAGCCTCTACTGTATCAAATTGACATAGGTAAATAGGTTCTAAGGTAAAAACCCAGCGCATACAGTGTTCATGTTTTTTTTGTTTTTTTGTTTTTTTCATCCAGACGGCTTCCCGCGCCCCCCCTGCAATGACATGGCGCCCCCCTTAGGGGGCGCGCCCCACAGTTTGGGAACCTCTGCCTTAAGGAAACAGACAACTGAATTTTGGATTGGTAAAATCTAATGGCCTTTAAAAGAAGATGTGACATTTAAAAAAAAGGAAGACATGACACGCCTGCTGGAATGAGGCCTGCAGAGGTCTCATTGTGTAAATGTTGACGTGGTGCAGCAGAAATACAAATAACACCGGATCTCCAGCAGAAACATCTTACTGTTTGCAGAAGCTCAGAGGATTAAAGCCAACAGTGATGGACGTGGACTCATCTTCTGTAATATTTACATTTTCTGGTATTTTCTTCTCCGTCCGCCCCTGAAAGACCGGTGTCTGTGTTTTTCCACTTTCAGAGGCAGAGCTGCTCAGGTAAACGCTGGCCTCCGCGACAGACGGGTGCTCTCCATCTTGCAGCCCCACAAGGGGTTGTTGCAAGACAAATGGCTGTAGGAAGAAGCCCCGCCCATTTCCAGCTGCCTCGTCTCGTGTGGCGTCTCGGCTCGGTTATGCGGTGGGATTCGTGCGGTACGCCGAGTCCCAGTCCACTGCACGCGAACGGCGCGCCATCACTAACCACAAACAACCCGGAGACTCCGCAGCTGAAGTAGACAAGTTTATTAATGATAATAATGAGGATGATGAGGATGATAATATTAATAATTAGTCATAATTATAATAACGTTAATGTCATAATAAATAGAACTCTTCATCTGAAGCACGTAAAGAGAAGCATACAGAAAGAGAAAAAACAAAAACACAAAGTTCAGAGTACAGAGCCAGAGGAGGGGGCAGGGACTTCTAGAGACATTTTTTAACCTTTCAATATATCCATTTAATTTTTTAACATTTTTAAACATTATTTAACTGGAACATTTACAAAAAGGAGAAAGAGATAGAATTTAAAAAATCCCTTATAAATAAATTTTGTCATCATTAGAACAAAATACAAGATTTGGGGAGTCAGAGGATGGTCTTTTTTTTCTTTTTGACGTATTTTTTTGTTCTTTTCCCCCTGAAAGGACAGCTGAAGGAAGTAAGAGACCAGTTGGGGTGAAGGTTATTATGTACAGAACACCAGGAATACAAAAGGGGCCAGTCGACTCACATACTGGAAGGCTGGGATGGGGGGTAGCTATACGGGGTCCGATGGAAGCGAGGGGCATCCTGCGAGTGTCACAGCTCAAGCAGTTGTGCTCAGGAAGATCAGGACCAGTTTTTTAAAACATAAAGGCATCTGAAGGAAGGAAGGGAGGGTCGCCGTACGCCCAACCCCCCTCACTCCATCCCACCGCTACGCTACGGCGCAGGCTGGAGTTTTAGCTCGGCCTTTTTTTGTTTTTCACTGCGTTGGCCAGCGAGCAGAGACAAACAACCACAGCGGGAACAAAACGGCCCTAAAGGTTAAAAACAGGATGGATACCTCACCACTGCTGCTCCAACACTAACATCTAACTACTTCCATTAAAACATTTAAAATCTATTTAGTATTTCTCATATCAACTGGATAAAAATTCTAAGGCAATAAAATTTATCTTTTATACATTTTTTTTTTCTTGGTTTTCAACTGCAGCTCGCATGAGGCTGTGGCAGCTACACACTGTCAACCAGCTCATGGGAGCCGTAGCAGGTAAATGGAAAAAATATAACAAAATACCTTCATGCATTAAGAGCTGTAGTAACCTGTAAGCAGGATGGGACTCTCCATCACATCTCTAAAAGGAGTTTTATTTGCTTTTTTATTTTTTACAAAACCTGCACTTTAAAGTTAGCTGCAAAGCTGCATATACGTCTGAAACGAGTGCTGTGGTAGGAGTGTCATTGGTTCAGTGTTTTCTCTTTGTTTTCGCTGTGAACTGTGGATCAGAATGAGCTGTAGGTAAACATCAGGAGAATACGCAGAATGGCAACATTGCACACAGCCCCTATTTTCTATTCCTACGTCTACAACAGTTAATACGAGAAACAAATCAAGATCGGTTCATTTGTTTTGCACAAGTTACTGCAAATGTTGCTATTCTCAGACCTCAAACTTTTTTTTTTTGGTTTGCATAAACTAAAGAAGAGGCAGCTTGATC
Organism: Poecilia latipinna; assembly: GCF_001443285.1. Classification (NCBI taxonomy): domain Eukaryota; kingdom Metazoa; phylum Chordata; class Actinopteri; order Cyprinodontiformes; family Poeciliidae; genus Poecilia; species Poecilia latipinna. The sequence goes on along the minus strand of NW_015114686.1, from coordinate 46,295 downwards.
TCTGACATGCTTTTTTTTTTGCATCACTGTTCCAAAGTAATGCTACGTCCTTTGATTTGAAACAAAATAAATAAAAACACGTTTAAAAAGGTCAAACCCAAACAGATACACAGAGCTTCATAGTTCCCCCTAAAGAAAAACACATCAACGCCGCTGCAGGAAGTGAAATGTCCACATCTGCTGCCACAAAAACTCACAACAGCACCTTTTGTGAATTCATCCGCTGCTGAAAATAGTCCCCAAGGAAATGCACTTGAGCTCACTTACTATTTGAGTAACATTTGCTAAAAACTACACTTTTTTGTTTAGTTTTTTTTTAGTTTGTAAAAACAGTATAACTAAGTCAGAGATACTGAGACACACACATTTTTTTCACTTTTTCTCAAGATTTGTTGACAAAACTAAAACACGCAATAATACCAGCGTCATCCCGTCAGATTTGATCTGCTAGTAGCTAACTAGAATAAGTACACAACAGTGTTCTCTCAGAAAATGTGCCCATCACACATGACATCAAGTGTTTTTGTTGCAGTATGCATAGATAATTCAGTGGACGAACTCCAACTATGTAACAAAAAGGAGGAGGAAACAAACTGTGGCTCTTTATCTCTGGCTCCCTGGAAGCTCCCGGCAAACTAAAACTCCAACCTGCTCCTGAGTTTCCTGACCCACCTCCAGTCTGCGGAGCTGAAAGTAGGCCAGAACAATCAGTTGACTCTCAGAAACAAACCAACAGGTATGAAGATGCTAAATCTGCAGATGAAAACTGTATGGGAGAACAAATGACCGACTTTACCCCAATTAGACTTCACAACAGTTAGTTGCCATGATATAGATACTCTGTAATATATGGGAGGCTGTCTACAGATGAGCAGAGGTCGCGTGGGTAGGAGCCCTGATTCAGAACAAGTCTTTTTTTGTTGTTATTTTTAACCTGAAAGAAGATGAAGTTAATCAAGAAGTGTGAGGTGAGATTTACTGTACAGAATATTAACAGTACACTGTGTAGTTTTGTACAGGAAGTCAGAAGCTTAATCTTTTCTTTCCCTCTTCACAAACCACCACTAACCAAGTAGCATACCCTGAACTCTCAAACTAAGTTGTGCTTCACCCAAACCTGCTCACCTCTGATTTAAAAACAAAAAAAGTAAAAAGTTTCTCCTCAGGGCCAGCAGGTTATATCCAATATGCAGTAAAACCAAGCGGCCGCCCGCCCATCGGGGTCAGCGTGAGACCGGTGCTTCGTAAACCGAGGCCGCCACAGGAAGCTGTGAGCCGGCCTCCTTCAGCGCAGCTCGTTAAAGCGGCTGAAGAGCAAGCGCTTCCTCTGCAGCCGTGACTGAATGAAATCTGGGTCACGTCGATACGCATCCAGGCTCCGCCGTCATCCCAGAGTCCCGCTGTCTCCTGATCAAAGAGCACTGAGTCTGCGCCTTCAAATCATACTTTGGTTCAAGTAAGAAAGAGAAATCAATATTCATAAACTTTTTACTACACCTTGCGCTAATTAGGAAGTCTTTGCAGCTCCAGTGAGGGGTCAGAGTAACTGCAGATGTAAACCGTTGTCTCTGAAGGGCCGGCGGGTCGGTGAGGAGGCGGGATGTGACGCTTTGCTCTGACGATGGCGGGGATGTTGGTCTGCGAGAATCTGCACAGTGCGTGTGTTGGTGGTACGGGTGGGACTCAGGGGAGATCAGTTCACACTATCACCGTCACACTTTCAGTCATATAGCACATGATCACATGTTACAGTAAATATCAGGGACATATTTAGTTGGAGGGGGTTCTGATAACTATGCTCGGGGGGCCGGAGGCTTTCCTGCCACCCCCTCTATTCCCTGACATCACCACAGCCCATATAATAGATATGTATATATATTTATATACAGAAAAAAGAATACATACTTATCGGACACCCTAGACATTAAAATACATTCAAAAACTGAACCGACATTCTTGATTAAACACGTTTACAGTGACTCTCCTGATATAAAGAATTAAGGTTCTGCTTTCACAAAATTAAAACTTTTTTTTTCTGTTCAAAAGTTTTGAGTGCTGAAAAAAAAACAAATATTCTCAGAATACATTGACGAAAGAAATCACATATTTCAGCCCTCGTTCCTTGATACTGTTGGATGGGCACTACTGTATTTCTATAATGTTTTATCTAGCAACACAGTCTATATGCCTCAGGCTTGTGTTTTGGTTATGCACCTGCTGATGTAGTACAATGGGATTACTCGATTATAATTCAATTTGTTACATGGATGGTGATGAGTTATTCTCGTCGGATGGGAACGTGCATCCTTGGTAGTTGTACGCACCTTGTTTTCGTGTTGGTCTGACAGTTCATCCGTCGGTGCAGAGTGACACAAAGGCTTGGGCTCGGAGTCTGGCAGGTGGATAAAGTCAGCGGCTTTGGCGCCATTTTTCTCTAAGTAGTCCTTAAGTCAGTGACCTCTGCTGGGGCGTGGAGAGGGGCAGACGGGGAGGCTCGGCTGTGTACCGTGTCACCGTCCCGCCGTGGCTCACCCCCCCCACTCCCCAAAGCTGTAAACCAGTGACTCTGCCCATTGGGGAGGGCGGGGATGCCCAATGGTGCTGCCAAAAAGGAAGTGACATCACGACAGTATCCACGGGGGACGCTGCTAACAGTAGGCGCTGCGGGCCGACGACGCCACGACAAGGAGGAAGCGGCGGCGTCAACTTCATCGGCCCAAAAAGGAAGGAAGGAAGGAAGAGGGCGGAGTCTCGCGGCTCCGCCCTCAGGAAGTACAGCGTAGAAAGTGCATCTGCCTGGATGCCGAGCTCTCCCTGCCACCTTTTGTTTTTTTCTTTCGTTTCTTGTTTTTAGTTGTATTATTTTTTTTTTTTACACGACCTCGGTGACAGAGCAGTGTGCCATAGAGAGAGGAGGCGGGGGGCGGGGGAGGTCATCCTCCCTCCTCCTTCCTGCATACCACAGAATCAGCATCAAGGGCCAACTGTTCATCTCCCTTACCAAAAAACATAAAAACAGATTTGTACATATATACTGCTTTATACACACGTTTTTTTTTTTTTTTACCATTGTAAATCACAAAAGTATAGAAAAATAAAATGTTTTATAATAACGGGACACTTCCTTCTCTCTCTGTCTTTTTTTTTTTTCTACCCGGCAAAAAGGTGGTCCCTGGTGGAAACTGGCTCACTTCATCTGTCAAGTTTGTGGCTGGTTTGACACCACTGCCGCGGCGCCACTTTGTACGCCTCCCGTCTTCCCTCGCCAGCCTCAGTAGAGGGACTCCTTCTCGTCTTCTTCTTCTTGTGTTATTTTCTTAAAGCTAGTTCTCCTCTCTTCGTTGTTTTCATCTGTGATGTCCATCAATACTGAGTACAGCTCTTCATTTTGTATTTACTAGAAACAGGGGAGAGAAGCAGGGAAAACTGGTAAATACACAGAAAGTGATGATTTGCTGTGATAGATGTGCCAGTTTTCAACATAGCAAAACATGCAACAAACGTACAACAGATATAAATATACAATTTTACAAGGAGGAAAGTTGAGGATGAGGTTTGAGCACAAAGTCGTAACACCCGACATGAACTTTAAAGTTTGGAGAGAAAACATCTTTTGTAACGCAGCATAAAAGAAGCCGCTGCTGGTGCTGCTCTCGCCAGAATAAAGATCAGAGTCAGCTGTAATCATACATGTGGAGATCGGCACTTTGGCGGAGCGCAGTGAGAAGTGTTGGCGTAATGGGGCTGGATGGAGGCGGAGGAGAGCGGGCGTGGTGCGAGGGTGTCGGGCCGTCCCAGGACCCTCGTCACGACAGATGCACACTAATTCGCACTGATCTTCAGCAGCTCAGTGGAGCTTCTGATAAAGAAATGTGGGAATGAAAGAAGATGAGGCGTTGATTTGGAAACGGCTTTGTAGTCCAGCTTCCAATCCGGAGAGACAAACAATGAAGTGGCGTGCTCAGTCAGCATCCATCCATCTCTCTGTTCTTACAGAGGACTGGCCCAGCGTTTCCCCGCCGCTCTCCGTTCCATACCTCAGATTTACTGCACGCTCACTTGGGAGCTGCCATACAAAAATATCCACACGCAGTCTTACAACTCAGCAGGGAGGGAGCACAATGGCGCTGGAGCTACATATAGTCCTCGCTGACAGGCTGCCTGGTCCTGGAAGGACTGCAGACACAAATATATTAATCACACGCAGACTTGAAGGATTCAGGGGAGGGTTAGTTCAGGTGTTAGAGTCTGTGCTTCTTTATGGAATCTGCTAAAGCCCGGTGGGTCTGAGCCATCCAGATACCGTTCTAGAAGGAGGCTGCAGTATTTTCCCTTTGTTTTATTAATTTATAGTCACTAATAACTTTTTATATCTAATCATTAAGTTGTTCAGCAGCCATTAAACTTTTCGGTTCATCGTTATTAAAGCATAGAGCTGCCTTTCCCTGTGCAGTTTAGAGAAATTCATCACATTTTCTTTACTTTTTAAGCGTAATTTTATGCTAATTAATAAACATTAAAGCAATTTGGAGATAAATACATCAACTGCATCATTAACAATGGTTAATGATTGCATTTCGGTCACAATTCAGTTAAATTCAGTTGGAACTAATGGCTCTGAAACCAAGTGATGTAGCGGCCTAGTTCAAGCAGACCCACTATGTGTGGGTCTATGTTATATGTGTGCTTCCTGTTATGGTTGTCATACCAACCATGTTTTACTCCAAATTAATTTCTGAACTTTTTTGGCACAAATACTTGAGACCTGTAAAAACAGTTTATATTAAAACACCAAATATACTTTTACATGTTACAACATGTTAATTTCCTTTTAAAGTATTTTTGAATTGAATTGAACCCGTCTGGGAAATACTGCAGCAGCCACAACATTCACAGTCTTCCTTAAGTGTGTTCTTGGGGATTCAGCCAATCAGCACAAAGGAAAATGAATGGACTCCATGTTTTGAAAAACGCCAACCAATGGTGAGTCAAGAATTGTTGTACTTTGTATTTCAGCTTCCCAAACTACTTCTTCTTATGAATGTTTTCGTTTTATGAAAAATTCCACAAATAATTTGTGAAATCCATGAATAGACGGTGGTTTATCATACATTTCCTGTAAATCTTCATTTAATCTGGAGTTTCCAATAAAAACACAACTATAAATAGCTTTGTGTCAACAAAGGTGAAAATGTGATTTTAAAATGGCCTAATCTTTATTTTGATAATTCACAAATATTTGCTGTTCAGTATTCACAGAATTTTTCAGATCTAAAATATTTGAAAGAAAATGCAGTGAGAAGCTGAAATACCTCGACAACCTGCTGGACACATGATTGGCTGGCATTTCAAAAGCAGCCAATCCAAGAGCACCATTCAGTTTTCTTGGTGCTGATTTGCTGGAGCAGAGACTGTAGAAAAGCTGATTTCCACTGTGCGTATTGATTTATATTAAGAGATAATTTGCATTTGAACTATTAAAATAGGCAGTTATGAGTAATTTAAATCATTGGGAGTGAAAGGGCGTACGAACCAACTCTTGGTTGGTAGGAAATATTCTGTGGCTCGCCCGAAACCATAGAAACCATTAATGTGTTCAATGTTTTCCCTTTTTCTCTGTCATGCTGAAAACGTTGAGACTAAAACAAAATGGTGGTAAGAGTCAAAGAAAACATGAGCTTCTGTTGAGAAAGTCTCCAGTCTTTCTTTATGCTGATGATATTGGAGAATTACTAAGTGTTTCCGCTAATCATGAAGACATGAACACATTATTTTTCAATTAGAGGAAGGTTTCTCCATATGAGGAGTAGTCAGTCAGGGCTGGCACATTTGCAGCTTCCTGTTTGTCTGCACTGCTGTTGATTTGCTGGAGGATGACATGTTTCTCCCAATCAGTTCAGTTTGTTGCATGATTCATTTCTTCTGGTTTTGGAATAAAGTTATGTATTAAAATACAGATTAAAAATGCTGCTGAATTTACTACGTTTCTGAAACATTAAAAAATAATTGTAAGGAACTATTTAAAGCTCTTAAAAACCACATTTATCAGTATCTGCATGGCCAGACGCATCCAGGCATGGATGTTTTTTCTTTCTGAGAAAAACTGAAACAGAAAAACAAAGAGAAAGAAAATTCAAACATTTTCTTGAAAACAAACATCAATGTGTGAAGGCAGACATAATGTTCTTATAACTGCTTTATTCTGACACTCAGAAAACAATCAGTGGTTACTTATAAGTCACATACTGACAACAGAAAGATCTCAAGAATAACTCAAAGTTTCATTATAGTAAACCTTTTACCTATGAAATTAATCTCAAAGAAAATTACTTTACACCTTTCAGACAATATATTCTCATTATAGAAATTACATAGAGTTCAAGAACAAGTTGAGCTAAGTTGAAAATACACATATAACCCCACTTCATATAGGAATACATATAAAACAGTTACTCAGAGAATCATGATAGTTTGTGTGTATATACATTTAAATGTATTTACAGGTGCTGCAACTTTTTTGCTTGGTTTTCTTTTGTACAAATATTTTTAGGTGGATTAATAAACTCACCTGCCAGCTTATCAGGGCTTAGTGAATACTTGTAAATATAAACGATGCATAAAGAGTATTTTCTTCTCATATGTAAACATAGCTCAGTACTACTATTAATAAGTGTAAACAGGTGGATCAAATAGAGGACTGGTTGCATATTAAGCTGGTTATGAAGTACAACAAAAGCAAACAAACCTAAAAGTTAGAGTCTTTGTACTATAAATTCACATTTGACTTACTGTAAGCATGATAAAATGCATTAGATCTTTACACTATAGAATGCTAATTAATATTATATCTATAACATTTAAGCCTTGATAAGCTGACACTGAAACAGCTAATTTGAACTTTTTCTGTAAACTGTTGACAAACCCGTGCAGACTGTTAGGAGCGGCTCCGGACAACGACCCAGTCGTCCCGGAAATAACATCACACCAGGAAAAAAAGGAAAACGTTTCCCTCGCAGCGAGATGTTTGTCGGGATAACTTTCATTCACAAACACATCTCCATTTCCTCTTAATTGCATCGCATATGCTAATGCTTTAACATTCAGTGTAATTACCAAAAGCGAATTAGTGTATCACCACACTCTGATGACCGTAATGGATTAAAAAGTCCATTTCAGCAGTATGAATCACAAATCATTGGGAGAAACTATTATTAAAGCCGTAATCTATTTACAGAATAAAACATCTCCAAACTAATTAAGCTCCTTTTAAAATTACCAGAGCAACAAATCCAACAGTTTCCATGAAAATTTACTCTGAATGCGGAGCCAGAATGAAAAGCTGAGTCATTTAAACTCAGCCTTAGTCATCATTCTGATTTTAATATTTGACTGCAAATTAATACTGAATTTGTACTTGTAGTTAAAATTCGCTCATGGATGCTTGATGGACAACTTGGACGATGCACAGCCGCTCCTGTGATAAATTCCTCCTTCGTGTTGGAGGTTAGAGTTTGCTTTGATGGTAAATTAGGTTTAAAATGGATTCAGTCTCTCTTTACACTCCCTTTCTTTGTCTTTACATCCACCTGGCAGCTCCTCTGGTAATTAGACTGATGAATGAGCTCAGCCATTTTTCCTCTTACACTGTTGACCCTTCATGTCCAGACTTCCTGGTTGCCAAAATATGAGGAATTATCAACTAGTGACAATTTGGTCCAGATTCATCAGATCTTCCACTTCCACACAGAAATGGAGCTTTATAAAGTTTATTCTGTCTAATTCTGTTGGTGCTTTTATCTTAAAGCAGGGCTGACTTTCTATTTTTAATTGGGGCAAAATGATCACAAGCAAAATCTCCTTGCAAATTAAAATATTGGCAACATCAGCAGTTATTTGTCTTTAAATAACCAGGCTTTTTGCTTTCTCTTGCAAGTTCCACATCATTTTTACGCAAAAGCTGCACCCAAATCTGCTTTTATTTAATTTATTAAACTTGAAAACTGACTTTATTGTCCAGAAATTACTAAATTTTTACCTATTTTTTGCAATTGATACCTAGAAATTTTGTTAAATTTGCAAAACTAATTATAGGTTTTGGATATTTAATATTTTACACATACCTTTCTAACAACAAATCTGACTACTTTATGAATTTAATTAACATATTGCATGCTTATTTATTTTTGAGCCCTGGTGTCAAAAGGTTTGGACCGAGCAGAGAAAAACAAGATGAATTTAATCTGATTTGGACTGATTTAACGGTAATCAGAAATGTTTGTGAAACCAGAAAGCTTTTCATATGAGAAGATCCAAATACTCTACAAATATATATTTACAGAAAACATTTCTCTACGTCTAGAAATACAATAACTTACTGCTTTACAAATCGTTTTTTATGTGAGAAAATGCTATTTAAAAAAGCTAATGACAGATAAGAAAATCACTACAAAGATTTTGCAACTTTTCATATTTTCAAACAAAGGTTAGAAAATGATTTTGTAAACGGTTATTGATCAACAGAAGCTTTTTATCTAAGGGCTAAATATTAATGTTACGTTTTTCTTATTTATGAAGGAGATGGTAAAGAAAGTGTTTATCATCCTTCTGTAAGAGTTGTAATAACTTTATAAACTGTTGCTAAATGAGGCAAATGAACGGAGAAATGTTGACATTTGAACTCTCCAGTTGATGAAAATGTAAAATAATTTTCATGTGGTGATGTTATTCCAGGGACTGGGGTCACGCTCTCTTCCTGTTTGTTTCCTTCCTCCATCACAGTCAAACATTCTGATGCATATTCATATATATTTTATATCTATATAGCACATCATAGGCACACACATTCAGATCAGAAAAACAGAAAAAAGGTTGGTTTCATTCCAGGCTAGCTTGCTAATGGTGGCCACTAACTGAACACCCACTTATGAAACTCTCCTGTTTGCTAAAAATAATTCTCAAAGTTTGTTTTGCTCCTTATAAAACCCCTGAATGGCGGGGGGCATTCACACTAGCATAGAAAAGGAAGAACAATGTTTTTTTTCTTTTATATCCACATAAAGATCTTCTTTGACTCATGAGATAATGAGCTACTTTTCTTTTTTTTCTGATATACAACATTACTCTGTCATTTTAACATTTTGACTAAACATGACTAGCTGTATATGAGAGATTTCATAAATATGTTACATCTCAGAAAGAAATAAAAAAAAAACAAGTGCAACAGACATTTTTTTGAGACCACAAATACTTGTGTGAGTACATGTAAAGTAAATATTATTGGCAATAGCTTTGATTTTTCCCATAGCTGCACTGAAACCAGCTAACAGTAGCTACACAGAGATTTCCTTTAAATCACGTAGCACAAGTAGAAGTCAATGACTGGATGTGGACTAGCTCTACGTCTCCTAACGCCTGGGTGCTTTTGGGTTATATCTTCCTGTGTAAAATGTCTTATACAGTATATGTCTATCTATATAATACAGAAGCCGTAGCTCAGAACAGTACAGTCTTATTTTATCGTTCTCTCCTGGGGTCTCTAACAGAAAATAATAAGAACATCTCGGCTCCGTAGAGGTGGAGCGTGCTGGTTGCGGAAGAAAACAATTGTCCTGAATGCTAAGGAGTGAGCAGCTCTGGATCTTAGTTTGTGAACTTTAGTTAGCTTATCCTGAGGTAAAACATTTTGTGCAATGCTTAAAGAAAAGATCCCAGTGACTGGCGGAGGGGACGCCCCTCCTCTGCGCCATGTCTTTACTGTGCGTGTGCGACTTGATGTTAATAGTGAGGATATGTGGCCGAGTCTGCTGCAAACTCAGCCCCCATGCAGCCAATTCGCTCTCAGACGGCGGTTTAAGGGGAGGAACTGCCTGCTAACTGCAACGCTAACGCCACCAACCAGTTGGCTCATTCAGCTGCTGAAGGGAGGAGAAACAGCGGAGGATTCTTATCTTGATTCTCCAGAGTCAAAGGTGACGTCTTCAAAGTGCCGGTTTCGCTCTAATGAAAATCAAAAAACCAGAGAAGCTCAATATGCAATAACAGCAGCAAGCAAAGTTCTTAAAGCAACTTGTGTCGATCCGCTAATCTAATTTCTCTACAGTAATCCATTACAACAGTCGTGTAATAAATCTTATTTACAGGCTACAGTCTCTACTGATTTTTCATGGGTTTTATTTAATAAAACAGAGATTCTGCTCCTGCATGCTTTGCTGCGTTAAGTTTAGCGACATGTTCAGCAGAACTCCATCCCTTCTGGTACGAGCGTTTAGGAGACGTTTACCAAACAAAAGGAAAGAAACAACACAAAGTACACGTTTCATTTGGTTTGGTTTCAACACCAATCGTGGAGTTTCTAATCCATGAAGTATCTAATCCACTGAGCATTAGCCGAGACGGGAATCCACACTGCCGCCGGGCAACGCTGATGCTCCTCCTCTGTTTTCCATGCTGTCCCTGAACACAACCCGCCAGCGTTACTCCCCTAAAACGCGCTGCTGCAAAATAGCTGCATGTACGGCGATTTGCAGCAGACAGGGCCACCATGTGAGCGCTGCGAGTCCCAAAACAGAAATCTGACCTTCATGACCCTTAACTCTGCATGCTGTCATACCACATTGTACAGCTTGTAAGGCTCCACTGCAAGTGCACAACAGTAGGACACTCTAAGGTTAAAAAAGGAATAAAAAAAAAATCAAAGCAGTCAGAGCAGCGCTGTCTTTGAGCTAAGAATCACCAGGTTCGGTTCAGTTAGCTTCATTTCTGTTAAGAAATGGATTGAATCGCGAGGGTTGACCTGATTTCTGCTTGTTGTGTGTGAGACAGAAACAACCCGGTGTATTCTCAGTCAGATGACAGCGGCTGCATACACACACCTCTGAGCATGCACCATGCGTGCTGCAGTAGGCTCACATTGGTTATGGTGACACAGCACCCATATACAGCAATCAAGGTAATGCACATGTGCATAAGAGTTTCCAAAAGAAAACCAGAAGCACAAAATGAATACAAAACAAGAGCAGACCAATGATGACATCAAAGAGGTTGTTGTAGAGGGTGTCAGGGGAGGGGCTCAGCATGTGGACCTGGAAGCTTTTTGTTTGATTTAGCTCTCCACCAAGGACCGGCTGTTCGCTTGTTACGTGTTTGACTTTTTTTTTCCTTCTAAAGATAGTTTGTTTTTTTGTTTGGGGTAATGTCTCTCTGTCTTTTCTCGCTTTTTTTCTTTCTTTTAGTAGGGAGTGAAGCGACTGTACCCTCCTCTGTATAGGCTAGCCTGCAACATCAAAGATGAAAAAGTACCAATCAGTATTCAGGTGACAGCTTTAGTTGGATTCTCTTTCTCTGCAAATTTCCTTCCTTTAAATTTATTGACTTTCCATGTTGGAGCAACTTTGCGAATGGGAACGGTCAGCAGGCAGATTGATAGTTTGATATATTTAAGCCGATAATTGTTTTGCTGAATTGATTGCCTGACTTGATGCTCTCTGAGTGTGTGTTAGGAACAGGGTCAGCAGGAGCCGAAGTAGATTGGTGGACTCAGAGCTTAGCCAACGTAATTTATAATCTGTGGGAGCAAAGAAAAAAAAAGAGCACTTTCTTAAATGAAAGTCATAGAAACACTAATCCCAGATTTAATAGTTACTTTAATTAAAATAAAAGAAATAAGTATATTTTTCTGCTGGAGAAGTCAGTCCTTGCAGGGCTGTAAATTAGAGGGAAGCAGAAGGAGTTGAGAGCTTTAATCACGGCTCCTTTTCATGTCTGCAGAGGTGCCTGCACCTTTCTGGAGGGGCAAACCACCACAGGATATTAGCCCGTAGATTTAGCACCATGCTCAGGATATCTAGGGCAGACACACATAAAGCATGCAAGTGGGCCTATGCATGCACACCTGCACATGCACACACGCACACAGTCCCTCCTCTCATCTCTACGTGGTTCTGTTGCAATTAGGAAACTCCAAAGGCGGCCATGCGCCTTCAACAGCTAATTTTGCCTAATTTCAGGGAGTCCTCTTGCTTGTGCAAAAACTTTTATCCATATTAGATTCGTCTGCAAGCTGGAAATGAGAAAAGAGGGTTTCCAACCTCAGAGGAACTAATTATTGTATAGCTTTTAAATGCAAAATGACTTCACTCTGCTGGAGGAGCATTAATCAAATATGATTAAAGAATTAGGAACCAAACGGGTCTCCTCTCTTTAGCTCAGGAGTTTATTAGATATTGGCCTCTGTGCAGAGCATCTCCCAGCAGCTTCACTGCTTGTTTAACACACATACACACGCACACACACACACACACACACACACACACACACTCTCTCTCGGGTCTCTGTTAAGCTTCCCAAGCTCCCAACACACACCAAACATTAGCTCTGATAATTTCAGGGGCCAGATCCCGTCGTCTACTTTCAATCAAGAGGACGATTTTTAGAGTGAGGAAAATGGAAGGAAATTTGGAGGGAAAAGAAGAAAGAATAAAAAACATTCAAGCACATTTTTTTAATTAAGTAAATGAAGAGGGAGAAAGAAATGTCTTAATTAATGAAAGCTTTTAGCTAGCAGCTGCACCGGGGAACTTAAAGCTTTAGATTTTTCTTTTTATTGCTGTTGAAAAATCGCATGCATGCCGGAAATTTGAGTTATTTCTCAAGCAGAGAGCGCGCCTCCGATCAGGCTACTGGGCAGAAGAGGAGGGCGAGGCGACTCCCCGCCCCCCTCTGTCTCGCTCTCTTGTTTATGTCCCACGGCACGCTGCTGCATGCGTCTCATGGCCCTTAATCTCTGGGTTTGGTCTGCGAGCCCGCTCCCATCCCCTCCTCGCCATAAAACAAAACCAAAGAGAAACTGCCAGTTTCAAAAAAAGGTGATCTTCTCTTTTTTTTTCATCTTTTCATCTTTGATGTTACAGTAGCTGCAAAAGCTAGCTAAAAACAGACATTAACAATTGAACTTCATCCCTTCAGAGGTTTGGCTGAATGGAAACAAAAAGATGAGACAACTCGCTCGACGGCGAGTTGAATGAGGTCGGATAAAAACAGAAAAGCTTGAAAAATGAAAACAAATCATTCTCATTACAGGAGGAACTCGAGTCAAACCAATGATGCATGAGGTGAGAACGTTCGGTTATCGCACTAAATGTCTGAGCCAACTTCCACATGCCAGGGGCTTCACAGTACTGCTCAGTTCCACTAGGGTGTGCCGGAGAGCATGACAAAAACTAAATCAATTAATGAAAAAAAAAAATTAAAAAATAGGTGAATAAAAACCAGAATGGCTGCAGCCGCTGGTCTTTGTCGTACAGTGTGTGCTAGCTACCGTCATGATGTCAGAGTCGGGGTGCAGACAGGAAGAGGCGCCGCGCTCAGAGACTTACCATGGTCCCCACACTGTATGTGGCAGCAGGGCCAATCGTGTGGTGGTAGGGGTCTGCTGTTGCATAGACTCTGCCATAGCTGCATGACAAGAAGCACAGAGAAGACAGTCATTGATCTGTCATTGACGAACAGTTACGCATTCTTGTTTCATGCTCAGCTCTTCAAAGTCTGGCGTACAATCGGTTATTTCCCTCCTCGGCCTCCTGGGCTTCCCGCTTTATACCAGGTAGATCACAAAGGAAGGTTCAAAGGTTGGTGCATGGCGCTTGTCTTTGCTCTGTCGTCTTGATTAAGTGAATAGGTAAAGAGCAGAGGGAGGGAAGCGGCAGCTGGAGGGCTGGGTCTCTCCCCCGGAGCTTGTTTACCCGGGCTGCACACTGGGCTCACGCCCTTGTCTTTTCATTGCTGCTGGTTTGGAACTAATCCTTCCAATTTCCTTCTAAGACAGGACAAGATGTGGCTGCCTCATTTATTTATTTATTTATTTGACTTCACATATTCCTCTATTTACTTTGCTTCTGTGTGTGTTTTTTTTTCTCTTTCAGCGCTTGCTTGCAAATGAGGGTCTGCTCGGAGCAGATAAGGCACACCCAGCCAAGGACTGAGGGCACCGAATCAACCGGGAGTAAAAAAAAGGAAGAGGAAAAGCCCCTAAAGGAGACAACAAGACATCCAGCTCCCACGCCATACATGAGGTGCGTTGAGCTGCATACGATGCAAATACGTTTGTTTAGGTCCAGCAGGACATGGAGGGAAAGGTTCTGCTCAGGCTGGACGACGTGGCTTAGAAATAAAATTATTTTTTAAATACCAAATTTGATTTCTGATTCTGGAGTTGACCTGAATTCAAAGTTGTAAAATACAAAACAAGATGGTGGTTCTAACATCACTATGGAAACCTAATGGCATTGGTGTAAAAAAAACCTACATTTTCCAAAAATGATTGATGAAGACCTCGGTTACTGGATTTTAACGTCATCACAGCCACTGAGTCAGAAAAATTATGCAAAGAATCAGAGAAGGGGACACAGAGTTTTCTACTAAATGTGTAAATGTGAACACAACGACCACTAAACAAGGTTCAAGGTTATCACATTTCTTAAAAGCTAGAAAATAGGTTGGCTATGCTAGCTTGACTTTGACAACTTTAACATGTAGATGTGCTGCAGAATTCGGAGTTTCGGTTCTGTTTGCGAAACACCAACTCTTCTTCCATCAGATGGTCTGGTGTTGCTCCAGAAACACTTTAAGACCAACTAGTCTCCAGCTCAGCAGGTCAGACGGCCGGTCCAACGTGACAGACCCGGACCAACGTGACAGACCCGAACCAACGTGACAGACCCGGACCAACGTGACAGACCCGGTCCAACGTGACAGACCCGGACCAACGTGACAGACCCGGTCCAACGTGACAGACCCGGTCCAACGTGACAGACCCATCAGAGCCTCAGTGCAGCGCTGCGGGGTTCAGACCTCCCTCACCATCCTCAGCTCTGTTCAGTTACTTATGGGGCTTTGGTAATACAGCCTGTGAGCACTGTTGGCTTTTCAGATAATAAATGTTTCATATTTTACCAGGCTTTCACACGTCTTCCACAATCCTGGTGACCTAGCTCCAGATAAGTCCGATAAGGTATTGCTGAGACAATACAGACAAACGCCTATTGATCCAATGGGCATGACCGCTTATTCAAACGGAAACAAACAAACAAAGCACAACAAACAACCTGGGCGCGAATTACATTAAATCTCAGGGAAAGGTATGGGCAACAGAAACAGGAATTAAATCACTGAAAGAGAGGAAAAAGGCTGCTGTCCAATTCTGCTCCCGCCGAGAGCGGCTGCTCATAATTCGAGCCGCGCTCGGCGAGGCCTGATAAATCTTACATTATCGATATGATCTTCAGGCTCTCGGCAGGGCGTACGTTATCACAAGTGACATGCTCAATCCTTTCCAGATTAGATTCCCAAACCGGGCCAGATCCCGGCTGACAACGGCTTTCAGGGGCCGAAATGAATCAGCACGGCCTCTCCGAACCGAGCTCACCTGAACCAGAGTGACATCACTCAGAAGCCACTGGTCCGTCTCCCTCCACAGACCTGAGGCCATTCATAAATACCGCAGTGATATACCCACTCTCAGAGTCACGACATATATCACCGCTCTTCTCATCCGGTCCAACAAGGTTAGCCTTTTTCCCCGTGCATGTTCTTTAGCTCCGAGCTAAAAAAAAGAATACGGCGGCACGCCTAATGGATAAGATGAAATGAGAGGAAGAAAACCTCAGGAAACCCTAAATAACCTTCAGAGTATAGTAAAACGCTGATGAAGCAGCCACCATTCATCACCGCTACGTTTGGCCTGTAGATATGTTCCTTATTGTTAGGAAAACACTAATTACGTGAAGCTAAAGTCCAACCTCTGCTAGTCCTTCACTTCAACCAATTCTGCTTCAGTCAGTAAAGTTCTCGTTACCAAAGATAGCTTGTCGAATTGTATAGATGTTCTCATCATTCCCACCCGCTGCTGATGAAGAGAAATGCGTCTTCAACCAGTCACTACAACGGCTTCCTATGCAGAACAGACACAGGCTTCTATGTGTTGTTTAAAAGTCAGTCAGCAATGAGGCTGAGCGTGGAAAACTTCATGAAGCAAAGCACTTTGAACTGCCTTGTTGCTGAAATCTGCTGTACAAATAAACGTGACTGAATCACTGATTCATTTTATCGTAGGTTATGCCTCAATAGATACAGAATCCAACAAAAAATATCATGTTCTACCACTTTGAAATAAATATTCAATACAGTAGAAAAATGGAACTTAATATTTGGTTCAGAACTGGTCAGCTGTCAGTTTGGACCAGGTTTGCACTGCACCAGGCGTTTTGGTCCAATCTTCTCCAGATCGCTCTGGTTTTGGGCTTGTTGCCAGGCAACAAAGGCGTTTTGGTCCCTCCAAGGATTTTCCACTGAGTTCATTCGTGTCTACAAGTTTTTGTCTTCTTAAAGCCTTAAGAGATGTTCCTGCTGCGCGTTAAGAGAGATCTGGTCAGAAGAACATCGGGACCTCGCCGATATCCAACATGTTGGATTGACTTGGACTGTAATCTCCTTTAGCCAATCAGAAAGCAAGAGCCAAAGAGACGACCAACACTTTCACAAGTGAAGCCTTACAGCTTTACTTTCGCTAAAATGCTCCGATAGGTAGAGGTGTAACTACTACAGGTGATGAGTGAAGGAGAGAACCAGAGTTCTTAGTGGTTGGTTGGTGATCTAATGCTTATTTCATGCAATAAAATATTAATTATTTGAAAATCATATAATGAGATTATTACAACAAGAACAGTTTGAGTTGTGATAGCTGCACTCTAAACTAACAGACATCTATTAGTGCAAGATAATGACATAAGATTCAAGTCTTATGTTGTGGAAATAAAACCGTTGTTTAAAATCAGCCTGAGATTTTGCTTTGATGAGATTATTAAAATATCACAACAATGTTAGAGAACGTAATCAGTAATTTTGTTGTCAAGATCCTGACAAAATAACTTGAGATTTTACCAAGACTAGAAAATGTAGCTTTTATTTCTCAGAGCATGCAGATACTAAAACAGAAGAAAACATTTCTGTGATTCTTATGATCCAGAGCTGGATCAGAACCATGTCCGTAATTAAACGTCTCTGAGTGGTTGGTGCAGTGTTTGCTGCCTGGGAGGGAGTCTCACCTGTCACTGTAAGCAGCGGTGGTGGTGGGTTGGGCAAATCTGTATGCTGCATAGCCGCCCTGTTAAAATACCAAAGTATTAATTAGTGATTAAGCAAACCTGCTCAGAGAAAGGTTAGAACTCAGATACACAAGCAAACAACAATCCAGGCTGGGAGCTTTAAATGTCACTGCACAGTGTTCTGGTCCTGAGCCCACACCTTGGAGCTGCAGCTCCCCTCTGAGGCACCAGAGGGTGCTGTGTGATGTATGGTGCATGCAGCAGGAGGTGGCATTAGGGGAGTGAATGATGATCTGAGGAAGCAGCACATTTGGGGAGCAACTTATTGTGACACCAGAAGTCCAGTGGAGGAGCAGCAACAGGAGCCGACTCCCCAAATCCATCCCGTTTTCAGAGGAGGATGTTTATCCGCAGCCGCTTCTTCTTCTGCTCACAAATGAAGCAAGACGACGGCGTTTGGAGCGTCGGGGAGTCAGGACTGCTGTATTCATTTGCCAGAGTGGGGAAGGAATTAAAGAGCTCATTGTGAAGTGCTGCTATTACTCTCTCTGAAAAATGAAGCTGTTCTCCCACTGTTTTTCTATTAGCGCCACCAGAGTGTGTGCCTGTCTGTGTCCATACGCCGGATAGGTGGCTCTTAATAATGCATGTTTCCATTCATTTTTAAACTGGGGGAGGGGGTCGTCCGATTGAGCGTCCTCGTCCCGATCCAACTGGATCCAGTCGTTGTTTTCCAAGGGGACAGGAAGTCACAGCAGATGACTTCCTGTGGGACAGGCCTGCCTTGGGACCGCGCTGATTACGGCAACAGCCCCAACAAACAGGGGCCAATAAATCACCACATTGTCAAATCCTGCACACAGCAGAGCTGCACATTTGTTATTTTGTCAAGGAGGGTGTGTGTTAGCGCAATCATGTACGTGTGCAGTGGTGTGTTTCTGCATGGAGAAGCATGCATATGTATTAGCGCATGCAGTCCTGCTGCATGCATGGGCTGTTTCTGACAGCGCTGACTGATTGTTTGGGACACAGCCGGTCCTGATGCTCAAATCTGATGGTTTTCTGCTGAAATACAATTTGTTTTGCGTGGTCGTTCATGCTACTAATTAAATGCGACCGCAGCGGTTTACGTCCCCAAAGCGACCCGTGTGTGCAGAAGAAGAACGGAGACGTCACTCAGAAGCAGGGGTGGCGAAATGGACTTAGCTTCATCACAATATTGAGACAACAATAAACCTGATGATTAGTAGCTTCTTTAGGACACCGTTCACATGAAAGGCTGCATCTAATCATATTTTCACACTTATTGACACCCCTATTGAACAAACTAGAGAAAATTGTAAAAATATGGACACATTAAGTTTTTTAAACATCACTGTTACTCTGACAACAATAAATCTCAATTCTTATTATGATTATCGATATAATAAAAACAACCCAAACACAACACTGGATCGTTTCCAGATCAAATCTGCATTTTAGTGTTGTTTTAAACATGCCAACCGATAGGGGGCAGTGTGGCACTAAGCTAGAACCTATCAGCCAATCAGATTGCTTCAAAATGAACATGACTTCCTGTTAGGAATTAAACATGGCACCAGGAAGTTCGTCTGTAGGTTGAACAGAAATGCAGAAAAAAAAATTGATTCTGTAGAGAATCACAGTTCACCATCCTGCAATCGATTCAAAATGCTCAAAAATGTTGTACCAAACTATTTTAAATAAATGGTTTGATTCTTTTATTTAATAGTATTTAATGGCTTCTTCTTCATTTTCATTTAAGAAGAGGCCACGCAGCGAGGCTAGCTGGTAATTTAAGTTACAGAATTTTACGCACAAACCTATTTTTGTTCAAATATAAACTGATGGAATTAGATATAATGTGGAACTTTACAACATTGTTTTAAATAAATATTCTTTGCTTACGTTGTCTTTTTCTTGTGATATAAAAATTGGTTTCTGAATCGAATCGTGACTCTAAAAACTGGAATTAAATCGAAAGGCAATGAAAGATTTGCATCTCTAAGGCTGAACTACTTTCCCATAGTTTTCCCAGATATCCGACTGTGATTGGCCACTGCCCTTCACTGGAGGCTGGAGCAGAGCGGCCATGACTTAGCAGGCGCTAGCTGAGCCTCTCTCGGTCCGCAGCGCCGCTCTCTCCTGTGGCGGTGGGTGTCTGCGCAATAAAAGCTGTTGAAATACGGTCCTATCAGGCGGGCCGGTGTGTAAGCCATATATCACTTGGGTTTAGCGTTTCATTCCAGACGCCGCCGCCATGCGTCGGCCGGGGTGAAAGTGAGAAGCAGCTGTCACCACCGCCGTGCCCACTGTCATCTCGCTGTCTCAGCAGTGGGAAAATCAAAGGGACGAACTGCGCACACACACACACACACACACACACACACACACACACACACACACACACACACACACACACATCCAGGTTTGGACTGGTGTCAGAGTGGGGCAGTGCGGTAATTTCGGCATCATCTCCACAGCTTGTGTGAAGGGCGATGTGCAGAGGGACGGCAAATCGCTTTATCTGCTGCTGCTCTTATCTCCCTGGCGGTGACGGCTGTTTGGGGGCAACTGGCTCCACTCCGGCCCGGGCAGACCCCCCTGGGGCGGGCAGGGATATCCCGGCTAGCCCTCAGAGCCAGCGCCGCACCGGAGGAAGAATCTAAATGACCCAACTTGACACGGGACACTGAGTCAGGGTCCGCCTCTTTGCCAAAGTCTGAGATCACAGGAAGGGAGCGAGGAGGGAGGAGCTGAGGGGGTTTTAAATTTTGTTGTCGGGTTTCTTGGCACGGCGGAGCGAGGCCTAATCGACGCGGGCTTGGCAGCGGCGCTGCTGAGCAGATCACATTTTTGTCTCCAGGGCTGAGCCTCGTGTCTGCTTCAGCCAGGAGGAAAAGCCGACTGTACTTACATAGATCTCTGCGCCGTAGAAGCCATCTTGGTACACCACCCTGCGAAGTTGGAGGACAGGAAAGAGGAGTTAGTCTGCATGCCAGGGAGGTCAGGTTCCTGGCAGCCGCAGCGCGCCGTTCCACAAATAATGAATGACACGTTAAACTGAAAGGTGCAACCATCTCAAATCCCTGTCCAATTTTCTGCTCTGCTAAAGTTGTTTGTCTTTCCAGTCGCTGCAGTTGTTGGAGAGAGGAGGGGAGGACAATAGGAAGCGGAGAAGGCAGCTCTGTCACATGACTCTGCTGTATAAATCAAGCAGCTGCCAGCGGCAGCAAAGGGCCTGAGAGTGGGAGGGAGGGGCTGTGGGATTTCTGGTCTGATCCTGATCTAATCACAGATAGGCGGCCGCGCCGGGCCCCTCGCGTCGGGCCGGCCGGCCGCCATCACACCTCTCCCACGGCCACACACACCTCGGCTGATAAGAGGCAGCAGATCAGCGCCGGTCCTCTGAGATCGGCCGCTAATCTCAGCTCTCACCCTGCAGGTTCTCAGGTTTACTCACATCTCCTCTATGCTTTTAATCTCAAAAACCTATAAAGTCACTCAAAACTAATTTATTTATTTCACCATTTGATTTGAAAAGCTGAAACCAGTATAAATTTATTACTGTGTGCTTTATTTCTGGTTATTTTAATGATTCTGGCCTACAGAAAATGACAGCAGACCAATAAAAAGGGAATCTTGTTTGGGGCTCCTTTTGCATGAATCAGAGATGAGGAGCTTTAATCTTCAGGTTTTATCTGAGTCCATTGGAAGAACTCACATACTCATAAAAGTTCAACTGGAAAAGAACCGGCATACTTCTTATATCATCTTTTTCTAGCTTCACGTCGTGTTATGCTGTTATTCCCTCATCAGAAACATTCCTGGATTGTTTCCTTGATGTTTTCATCCGTGTTTGAGGAATCCTTGATTTCCACTCAGCTCTTCCAGACCAGTGGCAGCCGCAGGTAGCAAACACCTGGTGGAACTGTGAATGTCCAGACTAACTTCTCAGCCCAATTTCAAATAATAAAAAATACATTTTTAAAGTGGTGGTA
>NW_015114686.1:0-21944 GCF_001443285.1 Poecilia latipinna | reverse complement strand
GTGGTATTATGTGTTTTCCACAGACAGTGCCATTTTGTAGCATAATTAAGTAACTATGTTACCTCCAGTTATAAAAATGCTATATACACCAAATGTGACTTGAAAGAAATTTTATTTTGGGATTTAATGCCCACCAGGCGTTTGCTAATTGCTGCTGGCTAGTCTGAAGGAGCTGAGTGGGGGAGGAGCTGCGTCTTCAAGGCGGGGCTAGGTCCATCCAGGCGTTTTAGCAGCTGAATGGTTGCCATGGAGATTACAGGATTTCTCAAACATGCATGAAAGAATCAAAGCAGCACTTCATGTATGGAGTGTATTATGAATAATACATAATACTACTCCTTTAAAATGCATTGCTCTGTGTTTAATGGACCTATATTGTCACATTTTAACATGATGAATTTGATTACTTGAGGTGAATCTTTCTATTTGTGAATTGAGGTTACTGTGTGGAGTGCTGGTGGATGTGTTCAGAGGTTTAGAGAGTAGAGACTCACGCTCCGTAAGCAGGGATGGGTGGCGGAGGCGGAGCTGTGCGGAACGTGTTGTACACGGCTCGTCCCCGTCCCCGCAAGTGGGCACCCCTGTAGGCCACCGTAGCGCCTGTGGCAGGGTAGGGAAACCCTGTTACTGCGGAGAGAAAACGACTTTCAGAGAAAAGCCTCCACTTGGCATTGCTTACCTTATGACAGAATACATTAGAGAGGGACGTGTGGCTCTGCTCTCTCTATGACAGAATGCATTATGTGGAAGACAAGGAAACAATAGATTTAATCTTTTCTAGGTGCGCCTCATCGAGCATCTCCCCTTCCCCAGCTCGCTGCTTTGTGTCGCACTCAGCAAGGATCCACATTTGCCGTTCTTCGCCAGCCTTGGCGTCCGGGCGGCTAATGGATGCCGCACCACTAGTTTCGCTCCACAGCTTTCGCACAGTTTGGACCCGATGGGTTTAAATTGAAGAGGAGCAATTCCAGGACAACCTGACTGGATGATCCGACAATCAGCTGATCTCTCGGGGTGAAAAGCGAAGGCAGATGTGAGAAAATGGCCAAGGCAAGATTAGAGGACAGCTAATGGGAACTTCAGGTCTCCGTTTAACCTTCAATCAGTCCGGAGGCTGTCTGATTACAGCCTGCAGAGGTGCATACAAACACACTGATCTGCAGACATGATTAACTTGGGCTCCACTCTTCCTGCAATTGTAATTCCCTCACACACCTCCTGAACCGAGTCCATCAAAAAACAGTCAGCACCATTATCCTTCATCCTCTGGAAACACCCCATCGTCATCCTCGCCTCAACTTATTCAAGCTGTATCTAAAATTAAAAAGTCTTAAAAAGTAAGTTATCCTTAAATACACTAATTTAAGACTATTTACTCTCATATGTAGTTTATTTTTCTTGAAGGACTTTTTGTTTAGCCAAACGTTTGAGTCGCACACAGACTCTTCCACTCAGTTCTGGGGATTCGGGCAGTTGAGGCCAATACTTCCTTAAAAATGATTGATTCTTCCTCACAATGCACATCTGAATGGGTTGTTCCAGTCACAGATATGAATATAAGAGAGTTATAACTAGGCTAACATAAAAACTGATGTAAGGGGAGGGGTGTAAAAAATAAGCTCCTTGGAATGTGTAATTATGCTTTACTGTTCTTTGCTTACTTTTTGTTTTAAATTTATCTTGTTTGTATAAAACTTTCTTTTATTACACTACATTCGGTAAAGTCGTACCTGGATAACTAGCTTTGTTGCATCTGTAATTGGTCGCTGTTTGCTGGATGTTTGTCTTCGCCATTGGCTCAGTTCTGTTGCTAATCCATACGGACTTTGATTCATTCTGTGCAAAAATAGGAAACTGCTACATAACATATGCAGTTTTATTTAGTACTTTTCTGTCATGATACAGTTCTTAAATTTAACTCATATTGGTTGTGGCTGCACAATCTCTGCTGGAAGCACAGCTAATTTTCATGTGAGCTAAAAGAGATTCTTCCAGACGGTGGTTTTATTTCTTTTTTCTTTTTGTAAAGACAAAAACTATTTAACTGCATTTCCCTGGACTGATCTATGTGTCAGCGTACAACAATCAAACATGAGAAAGATTGAGTAATAAATTATTGTTTCCCATGAACACATTGGGTTACAGTCTGATAACATCTTCAAGCTCATAAAGATGTGATTATAATATTACTATTATAATAAGGATCCACTAGAGGGCGCATTGACGGTGTAAATAGCTATCAGTCAAGTGAGTCCAATATACAATTTTCTCCTGAATGATCTTTGAGCTAAATTATGACAGTTATTCATTAAGAGAATAAAAAGTAGCATTTTAGTTAACATAAATAAATCTGGACATATTAGCCAAAAGGTTTTAAAAAACTCAAATTGGAGTTGCTGAAGCCTGCAGAAACCCAATTTTTCTTCTTTCCTCGTTTCCGTGACGAGTTTTGAGTGAATTCATGGCAGAGCGCCTCCGATCGGAGGGTACGAACTCGTTGGCCGGTTAATAGCATGGATCCAATCAGAAGGAAGCGTCGGTGCGCGCTCAGTGTTTGTGGCGTTAACCACGCAGCTGGTTGCAACCACTGGGCACCGTAATGAACAACGCTGCAGTCCGGCCCCGCTGCTTCAATAAAGCTGACAAGGAGACAGATTAGTGGTGCTTTTAAAAACACGCAGAGCCAGGTTTAATGTCTTCCACCATTAACATCATGCTCCATTAGTGGGTCCAGACACACATTCAAAGTTTGCATCTCATTTGGCCAGGTGACGCCCAGCGTTGCACCCACCCACTAACATGCAGGCCACTTTGTTTACTGCTGCTGCACCAACCGGTGCCCCTTTTCCCCCAAAAGTGATTTATAGTGCTGACCTTGACATTTAAATTAGTCTTTTTTTTGGGAGCAGTGGACGTCAGAAAATGCAGTCGCTAAAGGGCACATACACCCTCGTTCTAAGGTGTTTCCTCCAAAGAAAAATAAATTATGCGTCTTCCTTTCTTTTTTGAAAATTTGTATGCAATCTGCATGCGGTGATGTATGTGAATGTAAACTCATAATGAGTTGGCGATAGGCTACACTGCTTCAATAATAACCCATAAATCAAAGACACTGTCACACCTTGGTAGGCGCGTGAAAAGCAACAACAGGCGCGGCGAGCAGGAGCACACGCCGGCTCCAGCCACCAAAGTCAAACACCTTTTCCAGGAGGGGCGCCGGGGAAAATATGAGTTATGTGCTGGAGGGCGGCGGGGTCACGCTGCACCTCATATGTCATCCGTGTCAACCTGAGAGGAGCTCAATACCTGCAGAGCCAGTCGGACCCGGGGTAATCCCGCTCTGTGCCAATGATGGGGTCGTAACCGGCTCCCATAAAGAAAGATCTGATTTTCCACAAGGTTGAGCTCTCTAATACTTCCTGCTCAGATACACCAGCGTTTAATCCACGCACCGGGGACCAAAAACAGCTTAATCTAATCAAGAGTCTGGAGCTTAATTATCCCCCTAAAGTACACTCCAACAATGAGAGGATCTGTCTACATATATTAAGACGGCAATTAGCCTTTCTTTTCTGTCATTTACACAGCTGCTGGATTTCCACCAGTCCTCAAGAAAACTCCACCTTAGTAAGTGAAGATATGAATTGGTGAGTGAAAAGCCACTCATCTGCTGTCTCTGTTGGAATTAGCTGCAGAGAAGAGCGTGTGAGTGGTAGCCTGAGGGGGCGGCCATACGACGGCGCCTCTAAGTGACAGCTGTCTGCGGCGCCCAAAGCCTCCAGCGCCAGTAATGAAGAAAAGTTTGCCAATTACATGGCAACAAGCTAAACAGTGCAACACGCACATCCGCCTCCGAGGATTTCTCTTAATCGTTTCTTTTCCGTTTTAACTCAACTCCAACACCTGCATCTGGTTTGTTTTGATGAACAGAAAAATCTAAACTAATATGAAACCGTGTAACGCTCGTCTAATTAATCATTTCCATTAACAGAGAAGCCGCTCACGCTGCTGCCACTTCCAGCACCACACCCATGTGTTCCTGCATGGCCGTTTGAGTCCATTCTGCATAAATTATGTAGTTTAAAATCACATTAGTGCACATTAAAACAGGAGAAAGGTAAGCACAGCTATTGTTTGCCTACCAGCTACTGCACACCATCATTTGTGCCAGCGCTAACTTTTATTGCCAGCTCTCTTCGTTTAATTGGGAGCCCTCAGTTGGAGGAGGAAGTGGAGCCAGGGGCCGATGCCGCAGACCCCGCCAGCCGCCCTCCCCAACCGGGAGGAGGAGCCAATCTACCCTGGAAGAGGTTAAGAGCGGGGAGCCGGCGTGAGGCTCTCATCCGTCATTCTCCTGAATGGGTTTTGAGGACAATAAACCTGTAGCGCCAGGACGAATGGAGACGAAGTGTGCTGTCACCGAGCCAGGATTTATGGCTCCCAATTTCACTGATCTCCTGCACAGAAATGAGGACTGATAAACAGTGATTAATCGCCTTTATATCCCATTTTACTCCCACCGAAACTATATTAACTATAACTGAGACGATTTTGGGAAAATTCTGCAACATGATTGGGTTTTTTTGTTGTTTTTGGTTTTTTTTCCTGAAAGAGGAAACACCGTAAGATCTCAAGTCTTGTTTTTTTTAACAAAAAGGAAGCAGTTTTTCACACATTTTGTTTCAAAAATGTATCTCTTATTTATGTTTCCCATCTTCCCAGCTGGCAAGCATATGTTGTCGTTTAGGCTTGGCAAACTCCAGCGCCATGTCAAGACGACTTGAAAAATTAGCAGCCAATAAATCACGCAGCCCCTCCTGCTTCCCCTGCCTGGAGTGGTGGACCACACTCCCTCTGATTTATGAGATGATTTGGGAAGTGTGTGTGTGTGTGTGTGTGTGAGGAAAATAGAGGAAGCGTGCATGGAAGAGGAGACATGTATTAGTGTCTGTGTTCTACATAGGTTATCTATTTCTGTATGCTGCGATGCTTTGGTCTGAGAGTCTGAAAGCGGGGCAGGTGGTGGAGCTGCATGTAGGCCGGGAACGTGAACGCTCGCTTATATGACGCTCACATTTCGGTTTGGGAAAATTCTTCCCGATCGCGTCCAGATGAATGAGCGTGAGGCCGTAAAAGGAGCCTGTGTGCGTGTGTGTGTGTGTGCAAATAATTATCAGAGGAAGATGTCGAAACGAAAGGAGTGCGGTGGGGGGGGAGGTGAGTGGGAGGCAGGGTGAGGGGTTGGAGCTGAAATAAAAATGATAGATGACTGCTTTCTGTCATGGACAGTTATTTAGAGGTTCGCCGTAAAGCTGTCCCGGGAATGAACAGATTTTAGTCTAATGAGCAGAAAGGAAAGCCGTTAAAGTGGCGCGATGTGCTCAGCACTTCTTCCAAATGAAATAGTACCATTTCCCCCTCATTAAAATGCAAAGGGTTCATATAACATACAGCAATAAAGCTGGCATGTCGAGGCAGGGAGAGATAGGGAAAACCCCACTGAGCTCATCTCGCTCCTCCATTACTGAGACCAGAAGGAATAGCGGCCTTCGACAGGGTGGGTGCCAACAATATCTCTCACTCAATCTCCCTTATTCGGTTAGCTCTGTAAAAGTCAATCTGGCGCACTTGGCAAATCCATCCACAGCAGCAGCCTCCACAATCTGATAACAGTTGCAGGGGCGCTTGCTCTTGAAATCATTTTTTTTCTCTTCTTTTCCTGCAGCTTTACAGTTGCACACTGCGCAAACAATGGCTCAGGCTCCCTCAGCCACTCGGAGCGGCTCGGATCATCCACTGCTTATCGGCGCCGCGCTCAGATTCACTTTGATTCACGGGGAATTTCATGTTCAGTCGCTTCAGGATGAACCCGATTGTAGGAATTCAGGGGGTCAGATCGGGATTGGCTGCGGCTGATAGCGGCGGAAAGGCACTGGGGGAAATAAGCAAACAGTCTTACCGGCATACAGTTCAGGACCGTACACGGCTCCTACTACCGGGTTCAGCTTCCAGCCTGCAGACACAACAACACAGCTTAGAAATGACATTAAAAACGAGTTATTTCTTCTTCTTTTAGCTGACGTTACGGCACAGCTTTCACCGCAGCCAGCGCTGCGTTTACTCACCTACATTTACTTCAGTAACTGTTTTTTTAATAGAAAATTTACTTTTCACTTTTACGAGTAATTTTATTTTGAAGTATCTCTACTCTTGAGTAAAATTTCTGCTGAATGAAAAACAAAAATTCACCCGACAGACACCTTCAGCTTTTGTTAAAGTTTTGAGTTTTTTATTGACTTTAAACATTTTCTTTTGCCAGATTTTGATATTTTACCATAATTTTCTACCTGAAATACCAGCTTTATACTTGGATCCATCTGATGATGTAATCTTTAAATATTAAATAACTGATCATTTGATCAGTTACTCAGTACTTGAGTAAACGTTTTTACTTGAATAGAAATATATTAAATACTGCTACTGTTACCTGAGTGCAGTTTTTGGAAGCTTTGCCTACAAACACAAACATTCCCATCTGAAACATTTTTCTTCAGGATGATTCTGACGTAGAGATTTGAGATGTAAGTCATTTATCGGCACACACTGCAAAAATGCAAAACCTTACCATGTGTTTTTGATTTAAATATCTTAGTGCAAATAAGACAAAACTAACTTAAAAGTAACTTTTCAGCAAATCAGTAATTCCTTAATATTGATGAAAAAGTGCTTGTTCCACTGGCAGATTATTTTACATTTTTCTGAAGTTATGAGTGAAATATTCTCCCAGTAGAACCAGAACTTTTTAAAATTAATGCTAATTATTGATGCTCTCCTGGAACAAATAGTGGATAACGCTGTCAGTTTAGATTTTTAATTAACATAACTAGTTTAAATGTACGTAGATAAATTTGAAAGGTTTAAACAGTAAATGTGGTGACTCACCGTTTGTGTAAGGGTTGGCCACCTTTTTGTTTGTCATCACTCGTGCGGTTGCGTTGTTCACCTGGCATGGCAGGAAAAACGTTGTGGGGTTAGACGCCAACAACACAACCAAACATTCAGGAGGGCCACAAGCAAGCAGCAAACCAAAGGAAAGAAAGACATTCTCAAAATAAAATAAAATCTTTTTGTGCTTTTTGAATCAATTCTGTTTCAGATTATCAGACAAATTTAACAGAAACCAGAGTTTAAATGTTTAGATGTGAATTCTTGGTTTTAGTGAGCTTTTTTACATCACTCCGCTTTGGAGAATTGTTTTAATTCAGTCACACTGGGGGATTTCTAAGTCTGCACTTTGATTAGGCCACTCCAAAGGAGAGCAGGATTCATGGTTCTGTCGATTACGACAAAGTAAATCCTGAAGCAGCAAAGCAAACGGCTGCAGGTTTCATTTTCTAATAGTTTCACACTGATCAGCTGATTATTTAATTGATCTATTTACAGAAATTGAATCAGGTGAAGGTAAAACTGTAGAAAAAAACTGTTTTTGAATGCAAGATGTATTTTTGAACAGTTTTGGTCTAATTACTGCTTTCATTGTGTTGATCTTTCAGAAAATGCTTTTTAAAATTCAGTTTATTCCAGTTAACAATTAATTGATTTGCTGACAATTATTTCCATAATCGATAAATCGCTTCAGTCTTATTTATCACTGTGCCTCAGAAATGACTTCATAAACCTTAAATTTCTTTACATCTGAGGCTCATTTATCCATTTTAGGCAGTAATCAGGTCTGACTTTCTTTAAAATGTGGTTCTTTATTTATTAATCAAGTGAGCGTTTACTTTTCCACACAGAGCCATGCTGGTTTTAACAACTTAATTTAAAGAAATAATCATTTAAAGTGCATTTTTTGAGTTATTTGATTTGATTTTAACATTAGCTTGATGATCTGAAACATTTCAGTGGCACAAAAAAGCAACAGAAGAAGAAAATACAGCAAATTGTTGTTTCCATCAGAAATATTTCTGCTGCTTTAAAGAAAAAAAAGATGAGAGCATGCATCATTAGCCTACATGTCTGAGCAAAAACGAGCATCTTCCAGTTTCACTAATTGGTTGCAAACCCAAATATATGCCAAAGAAACGGAGGAACTCCAGCCTGCGCTCTGAGTTTCCCCCGTCAACCTGACAGGAGCGACTTTGTAAACAAAAGCAGAATTAAAGCAGAAAACATGAAACGCAGGAAATGAAGGTTCAGATCTGATGATGGCATGCATTCATTCTGCTGTCAGGTGATGATGGACAGCGGCTCGTCCAGCTGGACATGTATGGATCCCACGTTCTACTGAGAACAAATTACACGCACCATTATGCATGCATGCAACCACATCCACACACACTCACACACACACACAGCAGCCACATGCTAATGCTTGGATTAGTTGGTAAACTGAGCACACAGCAGGCAGGAAAGGAGAAAATGTGGGAAAAAGTGGAAGCACCTCGATTTTGCGTCCCTCTACGATTGTACCGTTTAGTTTCTCTCGCGCACGATCGGCGTCTGTGCTTGTTTCAAAAGTTACAAACCCAAAGCCCTGAGAGCGGCGCGGTCGCCACAGGTGGAGGAAGAAAGGACACACAAAGGGAGAAGAGAAGGGAGAGAGGTAAGAAGACAGGAGAAGGTGAGCAGCAGCGGCGGCGGAGTCGAGTTGTAAGCAGCCAGATTAATTAGAGGCAGTTAGTGAGGCGTCAGGAAACAGCAAACAGAGATCCGAGAACGGTGACACGACCTCACACAGCAACGCCAGCAGACCTGCCCGCTTTACCCAATTAAACGCCACAGCTGCCGTGGCACGGGCGAGTCAGGAGCCAGCGAATGCAAAACATGGCTGGCTGCCATGATGGCGCTTTAATTATCGGCACAACTCGCTCCTATTGCATCACTGCAAAAACACAATTTCACCAAGTACCCTTGGTTTAGCTTCCAGTGCCAATACCTTAGTACTTTTAAAATTAGACTAAATAAACTTACAAGTAACTTTCCAGCAAGATAGAGTCAACAATTCCTTAATTTTGATTAAAAAGTACAAGTTCCACTGGCAGATTATAAGGAAAATGCCTGGTTATAAGTGGGAATATTTGCCAAACTAAACTTCTTTTATCAGTTTTATGAAATTATTAGCTCAAAACAAGCTAATAATTTACTGAAAAATAACTTACTGAAAAGTTACTTGTGAGTTAGTTTTGTCTTATTTCAAGTCTACAAAGTTATTTTCACAAGAAATTCCTTAGCATTGATGAAAAGGCCAGTGGAACTAGTACTTATATAAAATCAAAGTGAAAGACTGATTTTAGTAACTGAATTAGAACAAGCTGAAAAAGTTACTTTAAAGTTAGTTCTGTTTTATTTCAAATGTACTCAAATATTTTAACAATAAACTAAACAAAAATACTTGGTAAGATTTTGTTTTCTCTGTGTTCCCCTTCGTTTGAGGGAGCAAAAGAGGATTTCTCACTGCAAGAACACAAAATCTTACCAATTATTTTTGATTTAATTTCTAGTGCAAATATCTCATTACACTTCAAATAAGACAAATCTATCTTAAAGTAATTTTTCAGAAAGATATAGTTGTTTGTTTTAAGTCAATAATGACTTGACATTGATTTAAAAAGGCAGATTATTTCACTTACAGTATAGGTAAAATGTCTTCTTAGAGAGAAAATCTGCCTAATTAACACTTTAAATCAATATTAAGGATTTGAGTTAAAACAAACTCCTATATCTTACTGAGAAGTTATTTTTAAGTTAGTTTTTTCATATTTAAAGTGTATTAAGATACTTGTACCAGAAACTAGACCAAAAATACTTTTGTGTTTTTGCAGTGTGAAACCTGATCTTAAAGGTTCAACATCTTAACAGAAAGTAAGAATAAAGGCCCCCTCCCCCCTCCTCTGGGGGGGTTTGTCACTTCGCTGAGTTATGTGGACTGGGATCCTGGACCTGAGCCATTAAGACATTCTGGCCAAACAAGTCCCATTCCTGTAGTTTCTATATATACGCATGGCGGTTTGCAGGGAGCATGGCCATTGCTGCCTGATAATTGCTGGAGGATGTAATACATGTGAGAGACGGCGAGCATCCAGGATCCCGGCCGCTGGCATAAATAACACGGGACCTGTCCGCGGGGGGACGCAGATAAAGAAATAAATTCAGGAAAAAAGAAGAATTGAGGGCAAAATTAATCCTTTGGACACTCACCCGACTCCGTTTTTTTATCACGCCAAATAATTAGCTTACAAGAGGAGAGAGTGGAGGCGCCATTTTTCAAAGGAGACAAACATATTGAATGCAAATTGCCAAAGCTTCATAGGAAATAGATTATTTATTAATGGCCTGATAGGTTCATTATATAGCACAGAGAGCGCGCGACGGAGAGAGGCATCATGGGTAATGGCTTTGTGGGGCACAAACAATAAATGCTTGTTACGGCGGAGGAGGCAGGTTTATCCGGTGCTCCATCTTGTCTGGCAGAAGAGGCTGAGCGCGGCAGCGGCGTTGGGGCGGCGGCTGCTTCCTGGACCCTCCACGCGCCCCAACGCCAGAGCAGTAGCTCCCAGCAGCTCCCAGTGGCTCCCAGCAGCTCCCAGTAACTCCCAGTAACTCCCAGCAGCCCCCAGCGGCTCCCAGCAGCCCCCAGCAGCTCCCAGCAGCTCCCAGTGGCTCCCAGTGGCCCCCAGTAGCTCCCAGCAGCCCCCAGTAGCTCCCAGTGGCCCCCAGTGGCCCCCAGTAGCTCCCAGCAGCTCCCAGTAGCTCCCAGCGGCCCCCAGTGGCTCCCAGTAGTTCCCAGTAGCTCCCAGTAGCTCCCAGCTATGAATGGGAATCGATAGTATTCGTGACTCAGCTGTCGGCGTTATGAATGGAGAGCCGTGGAGCTTCTACACTCCATTAAAGGAACAGCTGGATGAGCCGCGCTGGGCCGTTCACGCCGCCGCAGGCTTCACCTGTCCTGACTGATACCGCAGCTACGCCTCGCTGCAGCAGCCATTTTTCCTGCCTCTCCTGCCCAGACAGCGTTAGGGATTGATGCGATCCGTGTCGGGGTTAAGTTCGGTCACCGGGCGCTTATTTTGGATGAGTTTTAAAGTGCGTGATGGACGTATTGCCCGACACTTCGCCTCCCAGTTGGAGCTTTGTTTACTTAAAACTACAGCAGCTCCATGTTTGGGGAAAAATGCTGAGCTGCTTCTTATTTAAATAAATCTGCATATTTGTGACCTTTTTATGAAGACTAACAACCGGGGTGGGAACCAGCGAGCGCGGGGCCGAGCGCCGCATAAAGAGGGGCAGCCAGAAAGTGCTGAGAAAGGTAGTCGCACATTGTTAGTTTTGGTCTTATTATTGGATTTTTTTTATTTATTACCAGAAGAAATGCAAAATAAGGCCAACTTCATCCTTCATGTGGCTCCTTTAAATTAATTTATTCAACATATGGACACATGATGTCCTATTTGTGTGGAACAGCCTAGATATATTCAATATTGATAAATTATATTTATTTGGTTGTGTAACGATTGCTTGAAGCTGGTCACTCCATTTATTCAGGCACACTTAAATAAATTAAAATATCATTAAAAAGTTAATTTGAGTCACTAAATCTAAATATGTAGATTTAGGAATTTATTTGTGGATGATTATAGCCAACAGAAAATTAGAATATTAAAAAGAATGATCTTAATCCAGAAATGTGTCCCTACTGAACAGTATCAGTTCTTGGTCTGGACTCCTTTCGCATAAATTACTGCATCAATGCGGTGTAGCACGGAGATCAGCCTCAGGTGTTCAGGAAGTCTAGGTTGCTATGACAACAGTTTATAGATTCTCTACAGGGTTCAGATCACACCAGTTTCAATTCAGTTCAATCAAAGAAAACTTTATTAATCCCAGAGGGAATTACATTTTTCAACCACAGGACAACCATGACAACTGAAGCAACTTACTACCGTTAGCAAAATGCTAAAGCTCATCAGAAGATCCAAATCTGTTTGTATTTTTTACAACCTACATCACACTTTTTCATAGCAGCCTGAACGGTCCAATTAAATTTTTCACCAGAGAAAAATCTTCCATTCAATCATATCTTATTGAGCCAAATCCAAATTTTATGTCATTGATGTGAGATGTGCATCATGGTTCTGCAGCAGAAGAAGCCAGACGCTGTTAATCTGGACTAAACGACTGCTGAGGATGGATTTGTCTGACTCCACATCCAGACTGACCTGTGTACAGAAGCTGCAGTCAACAGGCTGCTGCTGTTAGCTGGACTTCATTGTTTTTTTTACTCTTGTTCTGATTTGGTGATGATTCTGTCGGCTCTGACTTTATCCAGTCATAGACGACGGCGGCCATTATTACTGCCGTAAACGGAGCGCTGCGGCGGGACATCTACGTTCTTCTTCTGCACATGCGGGTCGCTTTTGGGACGTAAGCCGTTCACAGAAGTCTGACTGCAGTCGCATTTAATTAGTAGCATGAACGACTGCGCAAAAAATATTGGATTTCAGCAAAAAATCAGAAGTGAGCATCGAGAGATGCTGTGTGAGTGTAGCCTCAACTTCACCCACCATTGTTAAAGGAACAAAAATCCCTTTTTTAAAATCTAAAATCACCAAAAATGTAGATTTTTTTCCCCACAAACTCAATAATAAACTAAGCATGAACTATTTTAATTTAATCGTTAATTGAAAGCTAAATGCTGAATGTGCTGATAGTTTTGGGCTCTGATGAAAATGTAAAAAATATTTTCTCTCTTTATAGCAATAAAAACATGATCTATATACGTCATTTGAAAACACTTGTTATATTTAGACAAATGCTAATACAGCAATTAAAAGCAGATTTGAGTTGAATAAAATGTATAACATAAAAATATTAGCAATTATTTTTGATCTAGTTTGTAGTGCAAACTGTCTTGGTGCACTGAAAAATAAGAAAACTAAATTACAAGCAAGATAAATGAGCTTGTTTTTAGTAAATAATCCAGATTAAAAAGGACTAGTTTCAGATTATTTCACTTGTAACATCTTTCAAATTCATTCTGGAATTGTAGACAGGGGCCACAAATGGCCCACAAACCCCACTTTGAACACCCTGAATCATTGGTTCCAGTTTCATTTCTGAAACATTTTATGCTCCCAGACTAAGCAAAACATTACGACCAGGTCATGAAGGTTTCAGGTCTTTGCTCAAACCTTTGAATCCATTTTCAGTTCTTTTAAAATCTCATCTGGTTCTCATGGATCTTCTCGTCAGCTGGATGTTTTAAATCCTACGTTTCCTCACAAAGTGAATATCTGAATCTGAATACCATGAAGCCATCTGAATGAATGGTCAGGTTTGGAGCAGGCTCCTTCCCATCTGCTGGAGGACCTGCAGCTTGCTGGTGGATTAGGCGAAATGTGAAACAGCTCAATAATAAATTGATTGACAGGACTAATGATTCACAACTTGTGTGAGAGCTGCAACAGACAACAAAACAAGAGGGAGGGAGGGAGCCGGAGAGCGAGGGGCCGGCTGAATTCGGCTCTGCAGGACCGGGCTTAGAGACGGCTACTCTTCGCCAATGTACACACCACACTAATGCCATCATTAGGAAACAGAAGAAGTACATGGTAATGAAGCAGCTGGCGTTCTAGTTCACTTACCTTGGATCCTCGCTCATTAAAGATAATCTCCACATCTAAAATCTTTCCAAATTGCTGCGGAGAGAAAAGAAAGACAGAAGAGCAGAGATGGAGTTAGAAAGCTTGGCTGGCTGTGAATTCATGAGGAGGAAGGCTGGAGAGAGAAAAACCATTAAGGCGATATGGAAATGTTACTTTTGTGGGGAAATGGTGGTCAATTTGCATTTGTTAGCTGAGCAAACAGTTGTTGAAGGTTGTTGGCGAGAACTCATCGCTGCTGCTGCTGCTCCTTTAACGCGTCTGGATTCGTATCAGTGAAACGAGACGTTTGTAGAAATGCTTGATCTTTGATAATTTCGCAGCGTTTCTGATCAGAGTTTGTTTATTTCCGACGCCGTTTTGATGTCATCACCCTGGAAAAACTTCCTGCTGCCTCCCGCCTCCTCCCCGGTCCGCTCTGTTTTGTGTTTGTGCGGCCAGCAGAACCTCAGGGCCCGTCCCCGGGGGTTACCGCGCTCCAGCCTTTCGATTTAACAGGCCTGCCTTCGGATCATTAGAAAACAGAGGAATGAAAGTAAACTGTAAGTTCCTCTAATGAGTGGAGCGAGTGCGACTTTTAATTGCTGTCTACAATGGCCGTATTATTTCATTAAAAGTAATTACCCTGTCAAGCGGTCCGCATCGCCTTCATTTCAGCACAACAGGGAAGAAATGGGCCTTCCATGTGGTCGGCGCTCAATGGGAATGGATGGATCGTTTGACTGAGCCGCTAATAGGGGGTTAGGAGGAGCTGGCTATTATCCGGCTGCAGACAGTGGAGTGGGCTTGCGGAGCAGAAAAACTTCTGCTTCCTGCTCCTTTTAAGGGCGACGCACCGCATCTCCGCTCCTGTCCGCACATCTGTCTGCTGCGGCGCTCGGCTCCACTGACTCAAACAGGGAGCGCAGGCATTTATATCCCAGCGTGACGCCCCCTTTCTCGCCCGAGAAGACAATGCTTCCCCCACGCTACGTGCAGATGCTAATTGTTTTAACCGAGTGTAATGGGCTTGTGGCGTCGATTAATTAGTTTCAGAGGAAGTCGTCTTTGTGGATTTCCACATGGCGCTGGGGACTGTTCGCTGCTCACCACTGATCTCACTCCTATCCCCACCCACACACACACACACACACACACAGGGATAAACAGCTGCATCAGCAGCAGCGATAAACAATAGCTTCAATGGGAGGAGTCTCCAGAGGGAGAGACTGATGTCATCTACAGCGTGGGACTGCAGCTCCATCCATCCACAGAGCAGCTTTAAGTTCAGCGACCACACCGGCGCTTCCTCACGTTTCAGTCCATTTATCACCCAACATCTAAACGCTCACACGTTCACACCAGCTTCCTCGCAGCTTTTAATCTGCACTTCCATGCGTCGATGCAGACACGGTTCATACAGGTGCTTCAAGTCCTTCAAAAGGCTTGAATTTCAGTTGATAAAGTGCTTAATATTCAAAGTGCAGTTTTGTAATAAAGTGCAATCTAATGATGGATTCTCCCAAAACCTGTGCAAAGCGACTCATCTCTGTTGTTACAATTGAAACCAGATATTTTCAAACAATAAAAAGACAATCAGACTAACCGCTTCTTGTTTCAGGTTAGTTAGAAACTAAATGACAGAAAACTTGAGAACGTTTTCTTTGTAACTTCCTGTTCTTAATTTGGCGTTTTGTTTGGATTGTTTCAATGTAATGATTATTATTCCTCAATAACTTATTGATCTGTGTAATTAAAATAAAAGTTTTTTTGTTAAACTAGTGGGTTTTTTTGTTTTCTCAGAACCGTCTGGTGTTTAGGCTGCATGAGAGACATTTTAAAACATTTTGTTATATTTTAGTCTACATTGTACTGTAAAATGTAGAATACCATCATGAGATATTTTTAATAACAGTAAGAAAAAAAATAGTGAATTGAAACTGTCTGCTTTAGTTCATTTTGGCTTTTATCTCTGAAAAAGTTTAAAACTTCACTGTAAAAATGTTGGAACTGAGCAGAAAACAGGACAGTGATCACCGACCACAACTGAAAGAAAGAAAAAACTCACCGACACTTTTAAAGTCCAAGAACGTTTCAAACATTTTCATGGTAAGTTATTATTGTCTTCATTCATAATGTCTTCTGACAGCAATGTAGCAAAATGTTATGATTTGGAAAGTCTCTTACACACCTGACTGGTCTGAGAGCAAAACACAAATTTAACAACAAAAATCCCCAATTTTAATACCTTCACCTTTTTAATTACACAGATCAGTAACTCATTGAGCTATTAGGAATAATAAGTATTTATTACATTGAGGTAAATTACCTTCCTGGTCACATTAAAAGCTTAAATACAATATAAATATCCACTTAACCTTCTTTTCTCTTAAAATCTGGTGGTAACTTAATGTGTATTAGACAAACCTCTGAATTTGAGCCTGTTGAAACTTCCCTGGTTTGTGAGCGACTAGCTAAACACGGCTTCGTGCTCAGATGGTTTTCTCACATGAAAAGGAGCAAACCAGCTCAAAAACCCTTAAAACTCTTACCTTTGTTTCTAAAATTAAGACCCTAAAATGTTTTACATTTATTTAAATGTAAGTTTGCCTTAAAGTTTGTTGTGGCAGGAGTATTTAATCTTGTACATTCTCATAAATGTTGCATCTTTTCTCACTGGACTTTTCTGACGTTTGACTTGGAAACAGACGTCTTCATTTTGTTCTGTGACCTGAGACATTTGAGGCTGCTGCTGCCCAGCTGTTAACATATCTTTGCTAGCTGGTTAGCTTTTGTTTGCGTCTATCATAGGTAAGTGCAGATTTATCGCCAAGTTGGATAAATGACGTCCGTTTTCGGCTCATTTCTGTTTAAAGCTCAGCACTATGTGGGTTAAGGCTGATCTCCAACTGTCCAAAGACAATTGGTCGTTTAATATCACATTTATTTAGTTGATTTCACAGTAAGAACAGAGGAGGCAAACAAACTGGCCATCAGACTTGTAGTGAATACAAGATGGTTAATATTCATTTACTTCATAAGTAGGCTTAGTAAAATACAGTCATTATGGAGAAGGTATGTGTCTAATTGTTAGTAAACATGGAATAAATAAACCATCAGGTAGCCAAGCATATATGGAAAAACTGGTTAGCATCTAAACTTCTGTACATTTTCCGTTTGCTCTGGTTTCAGGGGGTTTGTCGTTTAGGACAGGTAAAAATCATGTGACGTGAATTTAGGTAAAGTTGGTGATTTGATCAAATCAGCAGAAGTTTTGGATCAGTTTCAAAGCCGTTTCCAACTTTTGTAAACTCGCTGGCTGAGAGCGCCAACCAGGTGAGCCACAACCGACTGAACTCGACTTGAACAAATAGAAACTAAGGCTGAACTGACATGAACAAGTTGGAGAAGAATCTAATTCAACACTTCAGCTCGTCCAGCCTGGTGCCTCAACGTGATGAGATGACTTTAGAGCAGAAGAGTCCAGATCCCACGTCTCTGAAATGACTTCGACACAATGATCACTTTCCAATTTTAGGGTTTTAGACAGAATATTAGTTTCCACTTTACTAAAAAACTGCAGAGACTTTCAAGGACTTTATACCAGGTGTGAGTGGTACAAACTTCAACCTTTATCACGGTAATCTGTGGGAATATTGTGATAACGGTAAAAGTAACAAGAGCTATTTATTCCTTCTTCTACAGGTAACTTCATGTCTGCTACTGTCACAGCAGTTACAGCCCCACAAACAAACATTTCCATTTATAATCTGTTTCTTTAAATAAAGACACACAGTTACTGGATTTTATCAGATTTATTGGTATTTTTAAATAAATGCAGGAGCATTTAAAAGAACCCTGCTTAATTATTTACTATATAAAATGTTGCAATAGTTCAGAATCAGAATGCTGTGTTATATTTAGGTCTGTCATAATAACAAACTGTGTTGGACAATAAATTGTGATAAATGATAACATTGTTGTTTTCAGACCATTTTCAACTAGTATAAAAATAATGGCATAAAATGCAACAACAGATTCTGAAAGATCAATAAACTTTCAACTCTATTCAACACTGGAACTGGAAGACATTTTAAACATCCAAAATAAATAAAACAACACAAACAATAAATTAAATTAATTATGAAGTCTGTAAACAAAACCACAAACTGAAGACTTTTATCATCCAGTTTTTGGTAGAAAGATAAAAACAATAAAACATGCAAATGGAAATTATTGAGTTTGTTTTAATTTATCATGCGATTAATTGATTTATTGCTTACTGAGAATCGCCTAGTAATATTATAGTGTAACTGATTTTGTAATAAATGTTTTTTATTCAATGTTTGCTGATCCAAATAAATAACTGCATCAAAATCATGGTAAATGATGATACGATCAATTCAGCACTTTCTTGTCAAAGCGTTTGCATGTTTCTGTTTTTTCCGGTTAATGAGCCGAGGTTGTAAACTGAGAGAGATTTTCCTCTCAGCTGTGGACCTGCAGCCTTTTCAAGCCAAACAGGATCCACCTTTGATTATCCTGAACGTCTCAGCGCTGCTCAGAGCGCCGTAATGAGGTGGCAGTGGCCTGCGTGTTGGGGGCGCAGCAGTCAGCGTGACAGTGGGGTCTGATTGCTCTGGGGAACGCTGTGAGAGCCCTCACACCCACCCAGAGACGCGCTGCTGAAAAAGCGGCGCTCACAAATGAGGGCACCCTCGAGCGGCGCAGCGTGGGCTCCGCGCGGCGCTCGCTGGAGTGTTTTCATTTCCCGCGCACTTACCAGCTCTCAGAGATCACAGTTTCTAATTACTGATTAGCGTCCGCTGTGGATGCCCTAATGAGACCTTCATTCAGCGCCTCGTTAAAGGCTCACAGGTCCCCCAACCCGGCAGCGTGCGGGGGGCATCCCGGGCCCTCCCGTCTCGTTCCGGGTTCCTGGGAGCCCGCGCGGCGCCTCCTCCGTCTTCCTGTCTGTGGGCTTCACTCATGCGTAGCGGTAATGGCGTATTGAGCCGGTGGCGCTCCAGAAGCCATTAGAGCTGCAGGAATGAGGCTTTGCACACACTGATCACACAAAGGCCCCATTGTGGAGGCCGTGTCAGAGGGTGGAGCGGACCTGCTATCTCTACGCCAAGCTCCAACCAAGACAATCAATCCCACAATCCTCCACCTCGCCAACCAGCGAGCAACGGGAAGGAGAGGGCAACATGTGATTGAGGGAGGCTGGGTGGGCTGCAATCAATTTTCCATCATATATCTGCATGCAGCGGCCAGGCACACAAAGCCTCCGAGCTAATTACGCCGGTGATTTGGATTCCACACGACCTGCACCAGAGCTGGGAACAATAAAGCCAACAATCAGAGAGAGAAAGCAGCCATGTTGTGTGCAATTTATAAAGCCACAGCTAGGGCTCTCTGGTAATTAATATCATCAGCTCAGTGTTGTCTTCATAACGGCTAAAATTAACGCCTCTGGCTGCTAATGGTCCAATTAGCGCCTAACATTTGAAGTACATTTTTGGCCATCGTCTCCTTTCAGATCCATTATTGTTATTGAATCCGGTTGGCTTCGTATCGAAGCTTGTGCGAGACACAAAGGTGAGCCGCTGAGCCGGCGCATTAATTGGCCGGGAGACGATGAAGATCCGTCAGATCCGGGTGTTCAAACTGGATCGGACGCGAGCCGCTAACGGCGGACGGGTTGGGGATCGGCGGCAGGTTTCATCGCTCAGCCGCCGCCTCCCTCGTGTCTGACCCACAGAGTTCAGGAGCTGATTGTGACTGATTGAGCTGTTTATCACCTGCGAAATCTTCCAAGCCACTCTTTTCTCCCCAGACAACACAGTAATCAATGCATTAACTAGATGACAGCTGCAGCAAAGCCTCCAGTTACTGTTTGTGCTTTCCTGTATTTTCTAGACGGTGCGATCATTTCCTGTTAGTGGAGACGTAGCGAACTGGAACATCCTGCGAACAGCTGAATCAGTCGAGTCACTGGCTGCGTTTCCATTATAAATGTGCGCAAAACTTTGTGGAAAAAAATAAAACAATTTGCGGAAACAGAATTAAAATCACGTGGATACGTTTGATAAGTCGTTAAAAAATAAACCTCATCATCCTTCAACTACTTCCTGTCATCTCCTTCCTGGTTGCTGATCATGTGACTGTCACGTATTCCGATCAACACGTCACGCTCACTGAAATCAAAATGTGGAGAATTATCTTTGCATGATGCTGCAGACTGGAAGGAACTTTAAAAGGTATTTTTAAAATGTCTGAAACGTTCACAGGCTTCAGATGAAGATTTTATGTCTCTATTGTTTTTAATGTCTTATGATTTCAACATAAAACATGTTATTTTTGGTAAAGTGGGCTGCTGGATCTTTGTTCCAGTTACTTCCTAATAACCCACCTGGTTGAATGGAAAATAAAATAAAATGAAAAATAACTTGTGTGATGTGACACAAAGTGTTTCCATTGCAATTTCAATACTGCCAAAAAATCTAGCGCCAAAAGTTTTTGTTGAACGAGTCTTTTCAAAATTGCCATGTTTCCATTCAGCAAATTTATTTTCAGAATGTCAAAATGCCTAATTATATAATCAGTGGAAACAGGGTTAGTGTGTGAGTGTTGCTGCTGTGCCAGTAGAAATAAGTTTCCTGGAGCTACTCACCCCGAACATTTGCCTCAAATCTGGGTCCCGGAAGCGGAAGGGAATGTTGGAGACATGTAACCTTTTTGGCTGCTGCTTCTCTGAAGAGTCTGAGTGCTGGAGCTGGAGCTGCTGAGAACCCTCTGTTTGCGTCACGTCATCTGTCTGCCGGAGGGAAACAAACAGAAAAGACACAAGCTGCTCATTAGCTGCTGCTGCGGCGGCGTACTGTACCTCCTGGTCCTGCACAACGAGAGAGACAGAGAGGGGGCGGGAGGCCCGGCTGACTAACTTAACTCCACATCTGCCATTTTTCAATCTACTCAGAAAGCCTGAGCGATAAACAGCCGATGACTTATAGTGTCAAACCTGAGGTTGTGCATTACAAATCCACTTATTAATCTCTTGCACTTAGCTCCTGAGCAACAGGGAAGATTGAAGGCACTGACAAAAAGGCGTGGATATAGATCCCACAGAGCCCTGACATGTCTAGACTAAAGACACATTATTGGTGACGTTTGCACACAGCCATCAGAGTGCGAGGCCCAGAGCCCTCAGCGTTGTTGTTTCCATCATTATGCGAATGCGACGCTGACATTTCTGTATAAATGATGTGTCTGATGTCAATGACAAATTCCACTTGTTTCTCACTGTGACACCGGTGATGGATTTCAGCAAGCCTGCTGCTGGCTTGTCTCTTTAGATGGACCTTGTTTTATTTTCCGTGGACAAAAAGCTCATTGGTCAAACGCAGAGTTTATCCTCCGTCTCCTGCTCTGCTGGGGCTAAAAGTTTTCCATTAGATGGGATCATTTTCTTTCTTTCAGAGAAGAAAATGACAAATATCGATACAAGTGTGGAGCCAAATGGTAATTAGCCGAGATCTGGCAGGTAAAACTGCTCACTAATGATTTTTTTTGAGGGGGGAGGAATATTTTAATAAAACCTGAGACAATTATTGCTTAACTTTAGGTCTTTGCATCCAATGTTGCCTATAAATCTGATCTGAACCTTTATAATTCGATACAATTTTTATCTTTTTAAGCAAAACATTTCTTTTTTTGTGCTCAGTCTAAGTCAACTTAATTTCACAGGGCATAAAAAACATCCGTCACCAACAGTGAAACCATCATCAAAATGTGCAAAAATCAAAGTTATTCTCCAGTTTCCTAAACCTTAATGACCCAAAATAAACCAGTTTAATTTCAGATCATATCCATTATTCTCACGTTTTTATATTAAACTAATAAAAAACCATCAGATCTGTTGCATATGAACCTGTTTGCCATCCTTCCTTCAGCCCTGCATCACGGTGATACACATATATGTATATATATAAAGTTTTTTAGTCTGTAACTGGACCAGTATCTGATTCTCTGTTATGTTTATTTTGCCTGGTTCTCTCAGATCTTTGCTCTGGGCTGCTTGGGATGGATTTTTCTGCATTTTTGTTGTTGGATGGGAAAAAGTCAATATGCAATAGGAATAAATGTGGAAAAATATGAAATCTTAAAAAAGTGTTTTATTTAACAGAATACGGCTGTAATCTTCTGCTTAATGGTGTGTTTTATTCATCTGTTCATTCTAATGTTTTTATTGTTTTATGTAGCTTCTAGATTGCTGTGTTTTTTTACATGCTGCTTTTCTTT
>NW_015114685.1:113053-113892 GCF_001443285.1 Poecilia latipinna | reverse complement strand
GGGCTGACCTCTAGGGCTTCATAGCGAGTCCTGTTGTTCCCCGGGCTGACCTCTAGGGCTTCATAGCGAGTCCTGTTGTTCCCCGGGCTGACCTCTAGAGCTCATAGCGAGTCCTGTTGGTCCCCGGGCTGACCTCTAGGGTTCATAGCGAGTCCTGTTGGTCTCCGGGCTGACCTCTAGGGTTCATAGCGAGTCCTCTTGGTCTCTGGGTTGACCTCTAGGGTTCATAGCGAGTCCTCTTGGTCTCCGGGCTGACCTCTAGGGTTCATAGCGAGTCCTGTTGGTCTCCGGGTTGACCTCTAGGGTTCATAGCGAGTCCTCTTGCTCTCCGGGCTGACCTCTAGGGTTCATAGCGA
Organism: Poecilia latipinna; assembly: GCF_001443285.1. NCBI lineage: Eukaryota > Metazoa > Chordata > Actinopteri > Cyprinodontiformes > Poeciliidae > Poecilia > Poecilia latipinna. The sequence continues at coordinate 113,536 of NW_015114685.1, read as the reverse complement.
GTCCTCTTGGTCTCCGGGCTGACCTCTAGGGTTCATAGCGAGTCCTGTTGGTCTCCGGGCTGTCCTCTAGGGCTTCATAGCGAGTCCTGTTGGTCTACGGGCTGGCCTCTAGGGCTCATCGTGAGTCCTGTTGGTCTACGGGCTGACCTCTAGGGCTTCATAGCGAGTCCTGTTGGTCTACGGGCTGACCTCTAGGGTTCATAGCGAGTCCTGTTGGTCTACGGGCTGACCTCTAGGGCTCATAGCGAGTCCTGTTGGTCTCCAGGCTGACCTGTAGGGTTTATAGCGAGTCCTATTGGTCTACGGGCTGACCTCTAGGGCTCATAGCGACTCCTGTTGCTGTAAGGGATGACCTCTAGGGCTTCATAGCGAGTCCTGTTGTTCCCCGGGCTGACCTCTAGGGCTTCATAGCGAGTCCTGTTGGTCTACGGGCTGGCCTCTAGGGCTTCATAGCGAGTCCTGTTGGTCTACGGGCTGGCCTCT
>NW_015114685.1:89311-111911 GCF_001443285.1 Poecilia latipinna | reverse complement strand
GAGCTGCATTCAGCCGTAAAGTTTGTTTTTATTCAAACTTAAGCAGTTTTCTAGTTGTTCTGCTGAGGTAGTGACATCAATTTGTGACATCACGCAATATGATGTCACAAAGAGTGACAAAAAGCTGCACTCTTGAATTCTACTGTCATAACCATTGCAGAACCTTGAGAGGAAGAAGAAGGATACATCCCAACTACAGATTGAAAACGATTTGTCCAGACAGAGCATTAACCATGAGTCAGAGCAGTAAGATGTCGTCTTTTGATTCCAAGGAAGATGAAACACAACAGATGTTAGCGAGAGAGACACAGAAACTCCGTAACATCTTAGAAGATGTCGGCAGGATGGCCACTGAGACACAGTCACTAACTAAAGTAAATGAGGAGTTAAAATTTGAAGTCATGCATTTACAACAAGCAGCACTTCAAAAAGAAAAGCTTGTTCGGGATAAAGACCAAGAATTAAAAAAAATGATTGACAGAAACAGAACTTTAGAAGAAAATAACGCCACACTGCAGCAGATAAACACATCCATGGACAAAAAAAACACTGACTTTGACAAAGAAATTACCACACTGAAGCAGAAATTCAGGGTTCTGGAGGAAGAGAACATCAACCTGAAGCTGAAAATCAACAATCTGGAAGAGACAAACACCGCCCTGAAGGAGGAAAACGCCGCCCTGGAGGAGAAAAACACCAACTTGGAGGAGAAAAACACCACCTTGGAGGAGAAATACAGCGTCCTGCAGCAGAAAAACTCTGTCTATGAGCAGTTAAACTCCTTCTTAGAGAAGGAAAACGCAAACATGGAGCTTGACAAGGAAGAGCTGAACAGAAGGCTGAAGGACATAGTGGAGCAACAAAATCAGCAGCCATCTGAAGAGGAAACCCACAACGACAGCCAGTGGGTTTCAGACCACCCACAAAAGAAGCCACATCCATTCAGACGTGTGATAGGAGGCGTCTGCAACACACTTCTGAAAATGTACCAAACAGGAACTCTAAGGTATTGGGTTGAAAGATGGTACTTCTAAATAAAGTGAACCTGTAGGGCTTCATAGCGAGTCCTGTTGGTCTACGGTCTGACCTCTAGGGCTTCATAGCGAGTCCTGTTGGTCTACGGGCTGACCTCTAGTCTTCTTAGCGAGTCCTGTTGGTCTACGGGCTGACCTCTAGGGCTCATAGCGAGTCCTGTTGGTCTACGGGCTGACCTCAAGGGTTGATAGCGAGTCCAGTTTGTCTACGGGCTGACCTCTAGGGCTCATAGCGAGTCCAATTGGTCTACGGGCTGACCTCTAGGGCTTCATAGCGAGTCCTGTTGGTCTACGGGCTGACCTCTAGGGCTTCATAGCGAGTCCTGTTGGTCTACGGGCTGACCTCTAGGGCTCATAGCGAGTCCTGTTGGTCTCCAGGCTGACCTGTAGGGTTTATAGCGAGTCCTATTGGTCTGCGGGCTGACCTCTAGGGCTTCATAGCGAGTCCTGTTGGTCTACGGGCTGACCTCTAGGGCTCATAGCGAGTCCTGTTGGTCTCCAGGCTGACCTGTAGGGTTTATAGCGAGTCCTATTGGTCTGCGGGCTGACCTCTAGGGCTCATAGCGAGTCCTATTGGTCTGCGGGCTGACCTCTAGGGCTTCATAGCGAGTCCTGTGGGACTCGCTATGAAGCGAGTCCCACAGTCCCACAGTCATTTCGAGTCGGTTTTATTTTTTTAATTTTCTTTTTAACAATGTCCCAATTATGCTAACGTAAATAATAGACCATGTGTTCTTAAAATCAAAGACACTGATGCACTCGTTGCAAATAAAGCCCAGTAGTTTTGAATTTGGATGTGCTAAATTTGGATGTGCATTTATCTGTCAGTCCAAGTGTGGTTAAATTTACAGCTAATTTCACATCTCAGTATTGGTAAAAACATGTTGCGTGAATCAAATTAGCCAGAATCACTAACTAAGACACAAAATAATGTGGCGCATTACCATCCGGAAACACTCAGAACTACCCCACAGTGTTACCTTCAGGATCCTGACAACTGTACATTTTTTTTTACTTTTACAGCAATTTTACAGAAAATTACTGGATTTTGATTTGTTTTTCTAGCAAAATTATACCACATGGAAATTATACCACCTGGTATTTCAACGACCATCACACCGCCATTTGAAGAGTTATAACTGAAAAATCAGTAGACTTAATGCACTGACTGCAGTAAACAATTATTTATTGTCAATATTATTTCCAAACATAGATATCTTCAAATACACCCATACCTGTCAAATTTTGGATTTGAGAAGAATATGGGAAATGTCTCTGTCTGGTGCTACTGTCAGAGGAGGGGAGGCAGTAAAACTAACGTAAGAGCCGTGGGGGGGAGGAGGGGGTATTTAAGGAAAAACACAACAGGAGCAGGGTGGGAAAGTGTTGTAAAAACAGTTTCCCTTATGAATCCACCATCCATCAATAGGCGTAAATCCCAGGAGGATGGTGTGGGGGGCGGGGGAGCAGGAACCCCCAATCTTGCTGTATGTTTTATTTTGAAATGTTGATATATTTTATGAATTCATTGTTCAGCGGTCATAGACACAGACCTGCAGCGGTTCTAGATGGGGGCCAACGGGGTACCAAAGAAGTTATACTAAATAAATGTCTTATGTTGATACTTAGTGGTGGATTTTTTTTAACCTTCACAATTTAACTTTAATAATTAATTAAAAATTATAGTGCTGCACTTTTAGCTGCTGTTTAGGATCATACTTTCCATCTGCCAGGGATCTGCAACCTGGATCTCTGGAGACGCAAGTGGCTCTTTGGCTCACTTATTATATCAAATGATAAAATATTGCTCTGGTTTTTTGTTTGTTTATTTGTTTCGTTCTTTTTCAAGTGTTGCCATTGAAAAACACCAACTATCCTGGCCCCTGTGGTAAATCTGGTCTAGAACCAGCCTCCAAACCTAACTCATTTATATAAATATTTTGGTAACACTCTGTAAAATATCAGCATGTTCACATAACTTTTATACTTTTAGGTGTCTGAGGACACATTTTGAATATTAAATCAGGTGTTATGATCTGTTACTCAGAGGTTTACCAAATACCTTTTACACTTGCTTAATTAAACATATTTAAAGTCTACTACTCTGACTGGAGTACAGTTTTGGGGTTCTCTAACCGATCTATGTGCATGAACGGTTGCTCTATGGATCACTTTTTAAAGACAAAAAACACTGCCATAAAACGATGTCTATCACTGCAGCGGACGTCCCACCAAGTGAGAGTAGGATGACGCGCTGTGGTGGGCGTCCCTGATTTTGATTTCTGAAAGATGGCGACCCTAGGTATGGTGACACCCATATGGTTAGCAGCAAGTCCACCTCCATTACAGCCTTGTAAACTAAAATGTTTAGTAAGACTGAAAGATATTTAGACAGTATTTGCCCTAAAGTTAAAACAATGTTACCATTTAACATTTTTAGTAGAGTTTCAGGCAAAGTTGAGGTTTATTATCATTGTTTATATTCTTCTGCTGTTGGTTGTCAGAAGTTGATGCTGCTTTTATTTTGAAGGTGAGAAGAAGTTTGTGAACGAAGATCAAATAAATCTTTTGGATGTTTTTAAATCAAAATAAGTTGGGTATTTTAGTTTTTCTGTAAAATCAACTACAGTAGCGCAACAATATTACTTCATACTTTTTGTTTTGATCTCTATATGAATTACATCTTGATCGCAGCTCCGGTTTGAGTTCGTTCTGTGATGTGTCTTACCTCCTAACGCGCTCAGGCTGAATAAGCAACATGCTAGCAGCCACTTGCTCAGCAGGTTTTCCATGCCGGACCTTTGGACCTTCAAACCGGTTAATCCAACTCCTCAGATTTAGATTTTCTCTCTTCTGATCCGGCAGAGGGGAGCGTTTTGACGCCGAGTTTGGTTTGGCTGGTTTGAGCTGTTGTTGTCTGTCAGTCAGGCCCGTCTGGACAACTGGTCGTGTCCGATTACCCAGAGGAGGGAGGGGCTCCCAGCCTATGTGGGTCAGGCATGTCGGACCAAAACCGCCTGAAAATGCAAAGACGTAACTGTACGATGATCAAACCAGGGACCATCCTCTGATTTCTACTGGGAAATTAGTGAATCCAGCAACCTTCACCAACCTGAGGGACATTTCTGCCTTTGGTCTGACTGAGGGGTGTCCAAAGTGTGGCGCCGGGGCCATTTGTGGCTCCTTGGATGATTTTTCTCTGGCCCTGGTGGATGCATAGGAAGATGTTTTTATTTGTAATCAGGGTAGAATTATGTCATTTATTATGTATTTGACTTTTTATAATGTTGTTTTTATAATAAGCAGATCCAGGTTGATCAATTTATTAAAGTCAGGAAGCATTTTTGAAAGAAAGTCACAAAATCCTGTCCTAATAAAATGAGTTCAATTGAACCCAAAATAATTATTTCTCCTTTTTCTACCCGTTAACTTTCTTCCTTCCCATTACTTCATCATTTAATGGTTTCTAAATCCTTATTTAAACGTCTTCAGCAACTTGTTGCAGAACTGAAATCACCAAAAACGGCAACTTCATTCACCCATTCGCTCCCTAATGCTGTGTTCAGTTGCATTTGACTGAATTATATCTAATAGAATATTTGTATTTCAGCTAAATGCCAGAAAAAAATTATTTGAATAATAAAAATCTGAATGTTAGCTACAGGAACACAGAAGCAACCTGTCTTTTTCCCTAACAGAGTTGATCAGATTTACCTGCCAGATGCGGTTTTATTCTTCGATGGCTCGTGAAGTGAAACATCTCTCTCTTCTTTTAACACATTCCTACTCTCATCTTTTCACGCCACTCTGCTCCAACACTCATCTTTCACTGATCCACTCAGCCTTAATTTACGATCTGCTGTCTGTGCCATTTGGCCTGCGGCCAATTTAATTATGAAAGAAGGTAACTATTAACAGCTAGCAGCCAGAGTCACTCAGCACATCTGTGGTCAGGAGGGAGAAGACGACTCAGAATCACAAATGGTTCACTTAAAACACTTCAAATTACACTTTTTATCTGCAACAAATGATCATTTCAGCTTAATTAACAAAATTACAAGTTTTAGTTTGCAGATATGCATTTGGCTAAATTTTCTCCACTTAGTTCCTGAGCTGCTATTGTCATCTGAAGACATGAACAGTTCCAAACCAAAAACAACCAATCAGAGCCAGGAGGAGGGGCTTAGCGCTGTCAATCAATCTTGTGCATGCCCTTACAAATGTGCTAAAGGAGGAGAAACGGCTTACCATTACAGAAAAACTGTTTATCGGACAGTGGTCATGCTAATTGGCATTTGTATTTATGACAATGGGAGATTGATTGACAGCGCTAAGATCCACCTCCTGGCTCTGATTGGTTGTTTCTAGTTAGCACTGGGAGAAGGCAGAGAGCTCGATTTTTTTTACTATTATGCTGTACTTTCTACTTTTACTTGAGTAACTTTATTAGGAAGTATTTCTACTCTTACTTGAGTAAAATTTCTGGATTTTCTTCCCACTGAATGAAAAACAAACATGTTTTAACCAAATATTCACCACAGACCTGCAGTTTTTGTAAAAGTTTCTTAAGTTTTTTATTCAAAGAAAATAATTTGAAAAACTTTACTTTGCTTGATTTTGTTACTTACATGAATACTTGTCATTTTCATCCTTAAAATACCAAAATTACCACTTAACTTTGTATTTTGGTCCATCTGATGATATATTTATTAAATGATTTATAATTTGATCAGTTACTCTGCGCTTGAGTAAACTTTTAATCAAATCCTTTTCAGTCTTACTTGATTAATTTATTGGACAGCTACTTTTTACTTTTACTTGAGTAAAAATATGTTGAAGTATTTTTACTCTTACTTGAGTAAAATTTTTGGAAACTCTGTTTATACCAGACTGTCACAACACAAGGACAGTTACAACAATTATGTAAAAATACATATTCTTGTAAAGTAACATCCTTCAGCTTTAAAGAGTGTTGTGAATGTAAGCACTCACCTGTTTGGATCGGATCCAGGTAAACGTGGCAAGCTGCACTTTCCGTCCTGGAGGAAAGTAAATGGTCTTTACTGACAAAGCGGCTTTCAGGACTTATCTTGCCTCCTAATGTGTTTCTCATCCACCCAAACGGGGCTCCTTATCGCATATTTGCATTGCTTTTTGTGTTGCCGTGGCTTCATACACACACAGATATCGAGGGCACTTTGAGACCCGGATGTGCTGCTAATCAAGATCTTCACAGTCAGCTAATGCGGCACCCGACCTGAGTGTCTGGTGGACGACAAAATAAAACAAGATAGCTCAAAAAATAAACAGTTTCTTCTAAATAATGTAACCACACACTGGGTTAGGATAACTGTTCAAAAATTGTGTTAAAGTAACCAGAGTTTGTAGTTACTTAGAACTAATAATTAGCTACCCATGACCCTAAAACACAACAGTAGACCTTTCTTATTTAAGTAAAAATGTTCATTAAATCCTAAAATAAAGCAATAAATTGTAAAGAACCAAAACAACCCTTCCATTATCGATCTCTGCTCGGTTGAAGTGAACTTTGCTGCGGTTTGAATGTGGATAACAAGCGGACCGGAGAATGCTCCAAAAGCAGAAAGTGGCCTACAGCGCAGGGCATTCTGGGTAAATGCAACCAAAACAAACGTTCGAGTCTAACACTAGTGGGAGAAATGGCTCGTAGTCTTTTATTAATAAAAAAGGATAAATCCTAAAACAATTAAAATGTGACACCACTCCATTTCTGTTTATATTTCATGAAGAAGGTCACGCTGTGTGACGAATCAAGGACTGGGTAGTAGAAGAAACACTGCCACCTGCAGGTGGGAGTTAGCATCACTGAAACCCGATGTTTTAATATTACTTTTTATTATTTTTTTAAGAAAATTTGCCGTAAACTCAAGATGGATTAGCACATAAATACAACGGCCATTGTAGATATAAAACAAACAAAAAAGGAGTAATAAGTTTCCACCAAGAAATATGGAAATTTCTGTTTGAAAAGTCAAAATTTTCTATGAAAAACAAGGACATTTCTGAGCTCCAGAAGTCAAATTTTGATAGGAAACACTTCACATATTTTGAGTTTAATTTCAATTTTTAGTTTGAATAGTAAACATTTTTTTCTTCAAAAATGTCCAAAGAGCAAAATTTTCAAACTTTTCAAACTCTTAAATTTTCAGATTTTTTGTTTAGGAAAATCTCAGGTTAATATCAAAATTTTAGTTTTTTTTGACAAAAATGTACATTTCCTTTTTTATTTTCCCATCTACAATGTCCCTAAAATGCAGTCGTTCTTAAAAATTCAGGAATTTGTTGATATCATTTAAATTTCCGCCATCGTGGAATCACAAAAAACTGGCGGGTGAAAGTACTACTTACGGCATAGTACTACAATAAACAGTGGAAGTACATCACCAGCGGGTTTTATTGCAGAATGATAATCCCATTAACCTCCCCATTAAAAAACTCTTCAGAGACAAGTGTTACAATCATACAAATATATTAGTTTGTTTTATTCAATTATATCCAATAATACATCTCCGTTGACTTTGTGTAAGTTATTATAGAAATAAATACAGATCATATTGCAAATGCAGAGAGTTTGGGATAGTGAGAAGAAGATTAGGTGGTTAAAGGGGGTCAAAGAGTAAATACTGGGTAACTCCTGTCCAGTAAATGATCAGCGCATGCATGCTCACAGTCCCTCCACTTGGATGCAGTCTGAGCTCCAGGGCTCTCTCTATGATCCCCTTTTAGCTCCTTTGTCCCCAGTGATCCGTAGGTCTGGATGGCAGAGAGTAGCGCCGTTTTTCCACCTGACTGGAAACAGGAAGAGTCGCCCCGTTTCCCCCGGCACGCTTGCATGGATACACATATATAGAAGGAATATATTTAGATATATGTACTTTTTTGCCCCAGTAGAATATAAAAATAGTCTCATTGTGGCTTTGATAACTGGAAGCACTCTTTTTGCATTTGGAAGACGGGAATTGAAACAAAACGTTTGCGATGATTTCTTTACTGTTTCTCTGGAAGACTCACACAACAGTTAAAAGATAATAATAACATGAAGAAGGTGTTTGTGGATAGATGACGGTTGGTCAGTATGAAACGTTTCCTCTACAAGTCAAGGTTTCGTACTCGCATGTGCCTCAATGTGGAGGCAAAACACATGGTGAAAAGAAAGTACACCCTCTTTTAATGTGAGAGAATCAGGAAAACTATTTGATCTTTACCTGGTTTTAAAAATTAATGCAATCTTAACTTCAAGGCTACATTAAAACAGGATCCACACTGGCTATATTTAATAAACAAAGAAGAAGTCCACAGGGAACTTTGAATGTCCATATCGGCAATGTGGTACCAAACCAAACACTTTGGAACCAACAAGGGTGTCCATATTGGTTCCAAATCCTTTAGATCCAACCCAAACCATATTATATTAGGTTTGGTTATGGTTTGGTTTGGGTTCGAACCAACCCAATGCGACCCACTTTGGTTCCAAACCCTTGACATGGGTTGGGTTGGTTCCAGGCAGACCAACCCTTTCAAACCACATTAGTTGGTTTGATTTGGTTTTAAAGGGACCAACCCTTTGAAATCATACTGGTTTCCAACCAATATGGGTCAGATCCTGACCATGTCGCGCGAGTCGTGTGTTCAATAACCGGATGCTTCTACTGGCGAAAACAATCATGACGGGAAGTAGTTAAAGGATAATAGAGCTGCATGTATTTTTAATGACGGGTGGCGTGAACAAACGTGATTTTATTTGCGTTTATTTAATGGAAACACCAAAATTGTGTTTTTCGTCGTTAGTGGAATATTGATATTTGTAATGGAAACGCAGCTTGAGAGATTTCCTGTTTTAAAGTTACAATTTGGCCCAAAGTTGGTCATAAACAGGAAACAGGACTATTTTCCCAGAATCAAGAAACTTGCAACATGATGACCGAAAAAGAAAATAATCAAGGTGCCTCAATGGTCCAGTCAAACTCCAGACCTTAAGATATTGTAATGGGACCTTCAATACACTGAAGCAGTGGGCCAAGACACAGAAAACGCCTTCTAACGGTTCTTTAGTCCATTTCTGCTGGGTTCTGGTTCGATAAATACAGTCAGACAGGATCCTGTTGTTTCGTCTTGTGCACTTGAGGTTAAATTCACAATTTTAAACGTCAGTAAAACCAGATCAGCTTGACTTCAGACATCAAATGAACCAAAAAACAAAAATCACACACATATAGACCAAACATGGAATTACAATGTCGACACAATTCACAGTAATTCCACCAATAAATACCAACATCACAATCCATATTGCCTTAAAATACAGTCAAAACAGCCAGGGACAGGTCAGGAGGGAGCTCAAAGTTTCAAATAAAAGTGCGTTAGCTGCTAAGAGGTGGAGTCCCTCCCCGGCCGTCGTCCTGGTGGATGAGAGCGATGCAGATGTGCCTTAAAAACGTATTCACGTGAAGTTAATCTGTTGCTACACAGGATGTGACAGTAGGCACTCTGGATTCCAGTATAAAAGCACTTTAATGAAGCAGCTAAACCAAAAGTCTGTCTGAGTCAGAGCCTCTCTCTTCCTCCCTCTCTCCTTTTCTTTTTTTTGTGTTTTCTGCTGCATTGCAGATGTGGCGGAGGGACTCCACCTCAAACTAATGCACGCACACTTAAACAGCTGCCACACCGAAAGGGACAAAGCGTCGGGGAAAAATAAAAGCTGCAATAAATACACACACTTTTTTCCTCCAGATGATGTGGCTGCACCTTGTTAATGAACTTTATTGCTTTCCGCCCAAGGACCCGCGCGTATCGATTTCAATTTCTCACATGTATACAAAAAATTTCACACCAGGCGTCTCGCACATTCGCTCTGCCTCCAGGTTAAAGGGAAGGTGGGCTTTATTGGAAGCTAGCGCTTCTCCGAGTCCTTCGAAAAAAGAGAAGCCGTGCGTGACCCTCCCTCTCTGCAGCTGTAATTCGCCCCGTAAGCAGAGGGAGGCCCTGACTCGAGAGAAACGGGAGTGAAGGGAGTCCCCGGGGAGAGAGGTGTGTGTGAAGAGAGCGGCTGAATCAGATATACATCATTTAACTCGCTTTCAGTAGCCGCTCACACCGACTCCTTTCATCCGGATAAACGGTAACGCCAAACTCTTACGAGGGGAAGACGTTTAACGTTTCGGGTTCTGGAACCCGGAGACGCTAAAGGCGGAGAATTCGGTTCACCAATCAAACCTCTGATAGATGGGAAACTTTACACGGTGAGACTCGATTGAAGGTTTGGGGAGGCAGATCCCACGCTCATGCAATCATGCACTCCACTCGCAAACAATGATCCAGTAATGTGTCATGATGTGATAATCAAAATGAATCAATAACCCTCCAATCAGGGAGTCACATACTTAAAAATCTGTATTTACTGCTGACTCGCATCAAATTCATTCAAACGACCAGCAGATAACAGGAAGGCCAAAGGCATTACAGCTAGGGGGCGCCGTTTCATCTATACTTTTGAAGAGTCAGTTGATGGAAACAATAAAATCTGAAAAACAAAAAGTCTTCTGTAATTTCGCAGAGGTTTTTACTTTCACTTCAGATGGTTTTTGGCTTTTCCTAAAAGATGGAAACATAACTGCAGAATAATTTCTGATGTAGCGAACCTTCCCACCCACTGGTGGGCCTCTCTGCCTTACCGAGGAACAAAACTCAGAAAAATGTCCAAACCTCCGGCTCAGGGAGAAGGACTCTACGTCCTTCTGAGGTCCATGCTAGTTTTTATCCTCTACTTGCTGTCTGCTACAGCCATGCGTAGCGTCACGCTTTCTGTAGCCCAGCTGATCTGCTTCAAACCAGAACATGGGAACACAGCTAATTCACATTTTCTTCTTTGTTTGCATAATTTTAAAAGTTTAATGAAAAGTTACTTGTGCCAGATTTGGAAATGTTGGTAGCCTTTGGAGATTTTAGAGTCACGGTAAGAATCTACTTTATGCTAAATGCTAACATACGATGCTAACAGCAGTTTAAAATGTCAACTCTACAATCACTTTGTCTTAAAATAAAATACGCTGAATGTTGTTATATTTTTCTGTATATAAATCAGAACAGTGCAGAGTTAACATGGAGAGGTCAGTGATTATCTGGCCTTTTAACATGATTCTTAGTTGTTGTTGTTAACAGCTGAGAGTTAAGATTAGACTCAAAATATAACAGCTAACAGGTAATAAAGTCCAGCTCAAAGCTAACAGAGCGAGGCGAATGGCTACGCAGAATGAGGCTAACGGCTAACCAGAATCAAGCTAATGGCTACTTAAACTAACATCAAGCTCACAGCTACTCAGAGTAAACAGTGATTCAATGTGAAACTGTTTGTAAAGTTAAGCTTTAACTGTAAGAGTCAAGCTGTTACTGGAGCTAACAGCTAAACTTAATAAGAGTCGAGCTGAACGAAGTGATCAGAATCATGCTAACAGCTATGAGGTAAGCTAAAGGTGAATCATTCTTAAAACTAATCTGGAAGTTCAGGGAACAAAAAACATCTGTTTTTAATTTCTATTAGTAATATAAATCAATCTTTGCTGTGCTAACATGTCACATGGGTTTTATTAATGTCTTTACAGATAAAAATATATGCTTACCTGAAATCTGTCGATACAATAAAATATCTCTGATAAATCCTGTAAATTTAATTTTATATGCGACTTTTGTTTAAAAGAAAATAAATCTCTTAAACAAAAGTTTTAGCCTTCAGCAGTTTTTCTCAAACTTGAATCAAACTTTGATTTCCAAACTTCCCAATGAAGTTACGGTCATTTTTACTAAACTCTTTCCAAACATCTACCTAACATTATCCAGTCCCAGTTTAGACTAACCTTGGGAGCCCCAGTTAATTAAACGTTTAAGTAATTACTTAGCAAAACATTGAACATAGAGAGCCATAGAGGCCGTGTGTTAAACACAACCCAACCAAAGCTGGTGGTTAATTAAAAGAGGTTTTAAATGTAGCCGGAGTGAAAAAAAAGATCAACAGATGCTGAATTATGAAACTCTTTTCTCTCTTCTTTGCTTCCTCATTTTGTCTCATTGTATATTTCAGTGTTTTATTTTTTTTCATCACCTAAATGCTTTCGATTTCCTCTGGAAAGCTTTATCTCCCAGGTAGCAGATTACTTTGCTCAGCGCTTCGCCAGATTTGGTTATCACTTATTATTATTTACAACTACAGGTTCAAGGGAGCAAAAGATTATGCATGGAAGGAGAAACGTGCAAAAAGGAGCGAACGTCCAGTGCAGTAATTCCCTCTTCAATCTCTTTTTGTTCTGCTTATCATCACTAATTACCCTCTCTAAAATGTCCTTTTGCCTCCTTCATCCGATCCATTTTTCTTCTCCCAGATCTTCTACGTTGCTTCACTTCCACTCATTTCCTATGATACATTACTGTTATGCTATAAACAATTACTCTTTTGATCAAATTGTACCAAGAAAGTTTAATGTGGAAAAAATGATTTAATTAATGTCTCCAGTTCACATCGTCCCATTTGATGATATTTATCTATTTTGTTGTAAAATCCTAGACAAACAGTATAGATTTAAGTTTTAAACTCTGTTAATAATGTTTAAATGTCGGTAAACCTGGAGGTCATGCAGAGTAAAAGTTGGTGGGAAAGTTTCGACACATATGGAAGTCCGCATTGGTGAAATATCACCTTGAACATTATTACCACACTGTAAAACTAGACGGCTAAAAAAATTACTTCTTTATCAATGTTGATGACAATAAAAACATAATAAGACCATAAAGTCACTGCCGTCCCCTGCGGCTCACGCACATGATCCAGCCCTTAAATTTATCTACATGAACCCCAGTTATGAAAATAATTGAGTTACCTTGAATGTGGAGGCAGAAAGGAACTTTGGTTCTTAACTTTGGATAAATAATAAAATATTAGAGAGAACTTGCTCAATTAGAGAGACAATGGGTTTCAGAGTTGGGAAATATTTCTTCCAACAGGTTCTGCTCTGGACAATTATTAGAATGATTGTAATTAGTCGCTGGCGCCACTTTAAGTGGCTACTAGACAATTTCTAGACTTGGAGCAGCTGTTAGCTTCACTCTACATAGATGTTAGCTGTTAGCTCAATTGTGTAGCTGTTACCTTGACTTTCAGCTGCTAGTTTGAGTCTGAGAGTAAATGTTAGCTTGAATCTAATGCCTTGTTTCCCCTGGAGGTTGTTTACAAACCGAACTGCACCGTCCCGTGACGTAAATGTAGCATTAACTTTGAGTAAATGCTAATTTGACTTTAGATAGCTGTTTGCTCGACTATGAGTAGCTCTTAGTTTGACTCTCAGCCGTTATCTTGACTCTGAGTAGCTATTGACTCAACTATGAGCAGCTGTTAGCTCAGCTTTAGAAAATAGTCGGTTTGGCTATGGGTAGCTGTTCACTTGACTAGGAGCTGTTAGCTTGACCCTGAATAAATTGTTGCTAAACTTGGAGTGACTGCTAACTCCGAATAGCTATTAACTTGGCCCTGGAAAATTGTTGGTTTGACTCTGAATAGCTGTGATCTTGACGATGAGCTATTAGCTTTACTCTGAGTGATTGCTAGCTCAACTCTGAAAAATCGTTAGCTTGGATCTGAGAAATTTGGTTCTGGATAGCTGTTAGCTCCACTCTGACCTATTAGCTTGACTCTGAATAGCTATTAATTCACTGAGCTGTTACCTCAGCTTTGAGTAGCCATTAGCTTTCTTCTCTTTGCAGCTGGGCTAACTCCAAACAGTGGTTAGCTGAACTGAACAGTTGCTAGCTCAACTGCCTGGCTATTAGCTTGACTTAGGGTGGCCATTAGCTTATATTTAAATAATTATTAGCTTGAGTTTTGGGATCTGTCAGCTTAATTGAGTTTCTTTGATTCCCCATTGATAATTTTCCTCTTGATTTTTGTCTGTTGTCTACTGCATAGCTGCATGAATTGCCATTTTTCTGTTCACCAACATAATCAAACATCAGCATCCCGTTGTCATGGACGCTAACCAATCGATGTGGGGCTTAAATATCCATAAAACTAATGTGGACAAGTTGAACCGACTCTAACATGCTCAGTGACGAGCGCATGGTCAACAAAATGCCTGACCTTTTGACAGTGTGGTCGATAATCTGCCTGTGCAGCTCAACACGCGTTTGTAGCACAGTTCAGACTGGTAGAAAAAAAAATAAAAAATCTGTATATTTAGTTTGGCAGCAATGACATGCAGATGCTATGTTGCCCTGGAGGGTTTGTGCAAAAGAAAACCCATTGCAATGCAATCACAACAGCTCCATTACGACTCATTATGTCTTCCATCACACCTGCTGCCACTGAGCGAATGCATGTCATCGTAATGGTCATGAGATCATTTTCATATGTAAGTACAACAGAATACATATGAGTGTGTGTGTGTGTGTGGTTGCGGAGTGTGTCGAGGGAGTGATTGGCTGCTTGTTTAAGGGTCGAAAGATTCTGATCAGCCTCTGACTCCATTAGCAGAGCCAGAGGGACGGGAGGGAGTTTTATTGTGCCGCAGAGTGGAAAATTGAGTCCATGTCACAAACTAATCAAATTGTGCCAAAGGTGAGTGAAAAAGAACGGAAAACACTGTGATATGTACACACAGACACACACACACATTCACACACCACACGCCTGACGAGAATTCAGGCCATCTTTGAAAGTTGCTGACGCAAACAGAAGATGTGGACGCAGCAGATGGCCGAGGAACTGAAACAGTGTGACAGCCTCACATTAACATGGCTTTGTGTCAAGCTAACATTAGCAGAAAACCCTGCAGGGAGATAAAAACCCATTTGTGAAGAATGTGCTGCAGGGGGACATATTTTCTCGTTGCACCCGTGGCGGTGGAACCAGGAAGACCTTGCTGGGATATTTGGTTGACCGGAGGGTTGCTCGCTGGCGTGACGGCTGGAGGGCGTCCTTCCAGCTGGTGAGACAGGCTGTGGTGACATGCTTTAAAACACTAGGCCACTGTTCAGCTCTACACTGAGTTATTGCTTATACACCCCAGGTTCAGCTGACCATAGAGGGCAAGAAGGTGGAGGGCTGGTGTGGTGGAAGACAAAAGGGGACTTCCCCTTTCCCAGCATCCCCCTGCATGGACCTTTGGACACCCGGACGTTTCAGGTCCACATCCCGAGTTCAGGTTTGCTGTCCGCTGGTGAGCGCCGCCCCGCGTCGTCCACCCTGTCCTTCGTCTCTCAGTGCTAGGAGGAGGTTTTGGTTTTGGACTGAGCTTCTTTCTTGCCGTTGTTAAGCACGGGCGAGTCACTGGAGGTCTTCGGCGTTTTTCTGGGCGGACTCTGTTCGGCGACGTCGTGTAAGGAGGGCTCCCTGTACATCGCCACTGAGAAGGGAAGACATAAAGACCATAAGTTCATAAAAACTGGAAACAAAACCTTGTCAGACCTCTTTATTCGTTGGTTAAACTGGACAGTTTGGTTCCATTTGGGTCAAACGGTGCCTAAGCAGTTGAATTCTCCCGTTTGTTTAAAATCTTTATGTCACCAGTTGATTTTTTAAAATAAAAAAGTTGCTAGAGGGGCCTGAAAAGTTGCTAAACACAGCGACAAAGTTAATAAGTTAGCGAACGTATAGTCCCTCATCCCGACTGCAGCTCCTCTCATCACCACATTTGGCCACGCCCCTCCGCTTCTCTTGGCCCCGCCCACTTTGGTGAACATTTTCAGGTAGGCGTTTCCAAAGCGAGGTGTTTCTCAACAGGTACACCTGATTGGACAACCAAAACTCAAGGCGCTCCTCAAGTTCTCACACCTGATTGGACGAAATTAAAGTCTGTTATTTGACTTTTTTCTCATTGTAATTATCAGTAGCTTACTTTTCTGCATGAATTACTTTAGCTTCAGGACTTTGCTGCTGTAACCCTTTGGGGTTAGCTACACTTTGGATACGCTGATATAATAACAGCAGGCTGAATGTTAGCTGGCAGAGAACGTCCGGCTTCTTTCACTCTGTTTTAATAACTAACAGTTGTGATTTTTCATAGATGTTTATAAATATTGAGATCTAAATGTTCATTCCTTGCCATTAGAAATAATATCCGTTTTCATTGCTAAAATAATGTAAAACTGACATAAGCAGCTAAAAACAAATAAAAAAGATGTAAAAAAAACCCAAACAAATAACCTAAATAACTGTTTGTCCTTTGTACCTTCGATGAGTTTGGGCAGGAAATGAGCAGCACCCTTGGTCTTCTTGACTCGGTTTCCCTTCATGACCTGGCCGTCCCGGTTGATGCCGATGTACCAGGCTCGCCCCGACTGGGTCTGCCGGTACAGGATGGACGAGTACGTGACGTAGTAGTTCTCGAAGACGCACTCCTTAAACTTACACTCCGGCGTGAAGTGTTCCTGTAAGACACACAAACCAGAACGCATAGGCAGAGGTCAGTAGCAACTAGTTACACTGACCTGAGTAACCTTTTGGAAAAATGTAGCTTTACTGCGTAATACTTTTTATTTTTACTATGAACTATCACTGTTCTTACTAGAGTAAAGTTTCTGGATACTTTACCAACTTCACTAAATGAAGAACAAACATATATCATCAAAGATGCACTAAATACAGAAACACATAAACATCCCAAAATAGTATTACCATTCATCTGATATATAAAGTAGCAACTTTTATTAAAAAAAAATAATAATAAAGTCTGGGCCACCCCCAAAAATTGCGGCCCTGGGCTACCACCCTTTCTAATGTTTGTTCCGGCATAAAGAGAGCTCGTCTGCAGTTCAGACGAGCTCTCTCTCTCTCTCTCTCTCTTTCTCTCTCTCTCTCTCTCTCCCCGTCTCGTTACGTATTCCATCTTTCATCCCGCCTCTCCCCCTCCTCCAGCGCGTTCCCTCCGTTTCCCCGTCATTTGGTAACCTTGTCGGGGAACAAACCAATTTGCAGGATTGATTTGGAGCCTTGATGTGACGGAAAAAACGCCTGAACAAGGAGTTTTCTTTCTCTCCCTCCCTCGCTCTGATTTCTATCTCTTTTCTGCGTCCCTCTGTCCGTCCGCCCGGCCTCAACACTTACAGCACAGAAACAGTTACATCGCTCTTTAATTGCACATCCATTAGTTTCTCTGCCACTCGTTACTTTAACTCCATTACAGCAAATGAAAGTGTAATCAGATTACTATTACTGTGTGTGGTGCAGAGCGCAATGCCTGATCCATATCTTCCACACGATCTGAAGCACTACCTGGATCATTAGGTGATTAATCCGGTTAATTAAACTGAATATCTGTGGTGCGTTTGCGCTGTGGGAAACCAGAGCATTCATCAGATCCTGACCAAACTGCACTCAAAAAGTTCAAGTTGTTGAATGAACGGAAGAGGAAAGAAGGAAAAGAAGTGGGAACATCTGTTTAAAGGACAATTTATCTATGAACTCGATAAATCGCCGTGTTGTTGGTAGAAAAAAGGAGCAAATTTCTGCCAAAAATCTCTGAAATTTTGAGGTTAATCTGAGAATAAAAAAAAAAACAAAAATAAAAATTCTTAGCTACAAAAGTTGACAATTTTTAAATTTAAAGCAGAAATTTCTGAGATCTTTATCACATTAATCTCAAATTTTAAGATTTTATTTATAGCATTTTTTTTACATTTCAAGCTAAGAAACTTTCTTCTTTTTTCTTCAAAATTTTTAAAATTAATCAAAAAATATCAGATCTTTTTTTCTTGCAATAATCTGACTTTTGGAGATCAGAAAAAAAAATACTATTTTCTTTTACTTAAGCAAATAATAAAAAAAAATGTTCCTGTGTTGGATGAGAAGAAAAAAATACTTTATAATTAATTTTAACTTGCCCTTGAGGTAAAAGCCAAATAAAATAATTATATAGATGAAATTGAAATAAAAAAAAATCTTTTCAGCTCTGTTGGTTGAAAGAAAAATATATTTTAAATTTAATAGGAGAACACATGGGTCAAATTTTGTAGATAATATTTGTTTTTATTCAGGAACAAAATGTTCCTCAAGGGAAAAACCCTTTAAAATATTTTAATCTTAAAGATTTTTATTACTATCCCCTTGAAAGTCGGGAGAAAAAGAAAACTTGGCCAGACCTAAAAAATGGATCCTTAAAATTGTATTTTATTTTTAAAAATCTGTACTTCTTAAAGCAGACCTACTTAAAATAAATATTCATATTTATAAATTATTATTAAGAACAAGCTCTTTCAAATAATAATAATCTAAACCTGATAAAAAATCAGCAGCATAAGTCAAACGGCGACAAACACAGAAATAAACTAAAATAATTGTTTTTATATATGAACCGATCAAAGTTTCCTGCCTCATCGTGTAAAACTAGTTTGAAAATTTTCTTTCATTGCAGCAGTTTTGAAAGTCAGACTCATGGAGTGAGCAGCTTAATGGGATAACACACGATTTGGCCTCGTCGTTTACACACGTTACTCTCACTGCAGGCTCACAGGAGGCAGATGCACATCTGTCTGCACAGGCGACTCTGGAAGACAACAGGAAGTGCTTTGACAGGTCACTTCCTGTTTGTCTCCCAGGACAGGCGGTCCACTGTCCTCTCACATTTACATCCTGAACTCCAAACCAGTTTGATCCTCCATCTTCTGTCTGTCCTCCTTTCTCCTCCTGCTAAACAACCCAGACGTTATCAATGGTGCAGTTCCTCCTGTGGCCAGCAGGAGGCGCTCAAAACAAGAAGTAACTATTTTTTTGCCTCTGAAGATCTGTGTCTGTATCTAAAACAACTCAAGATATAATCTAAACTACATTTGTTTTTAAAGTCCATTTGAACATTTTTAAACATTTTAAACTCAATGTTTCGTTAAACTTAAGTTAAAATGTCTCATCTGACGAAGTGCCACAGACCAGGGCCGGCCCAAGCCTTTTGGGGGCCCAAAGCAGATTTTCACTTGTGTCCTCCATCAACAAATCAACACCAGATGCTTCATTGTGCCTAAATACTCTGTGTGTGTAACATACCTACTATGAAATCCAATATATGTTAGCACGATACACGGCTGTTAGCTTGATTTAGGCTAGCTATTAGCTAGCCTAAATCTATCTCTGTATCAGTATCTATCTGTATCTCGATGTATCTATCTCTGTCTATTAGCTAGACAGAGATAGATAGATACATCGACAGGCAGAAAAGTATTAAGGGCAACTATACAAAATGATCGTCTGTCTTTCTTTGAGCTCTTGTTTAAACTAAACTACATTTTGTGTTGCCTTTTTCAAATAATTAGCTTTAAATACAAATCCCAGCTGCAATATCTCCTCTGGAAATTTGACCAAAATTACTTGGTAAGATTTTGTACAGATACATCGACAGGAAGAAAAATATTAAGAGCTGCTGTAGAAACTGATATTTGTTTTTGTTCCAACTGAAATTACATCCTTTAGGATTGCCTTATTTAAATAATTAGCTTTACATAAGAATGTCAGCTTTAATTATACAAAAACACAGACAGAGAGAAAGAGAACTGAGGTAAATGGAAAATGTTAAATAATAGTTTAATCAAACACTGGTTAATTAAATTAGGGGGCAAAATGAGAGACAGTTTAAGCAGCCAGATTTTTTCGTGTGTGTGTGTGTGTGTGTGTGTGTACGTCCGCTCATGCATGTCTGCTGTTGTGACAGAAAGACATGACAGATCCCCCGTACATCAGTGGGAGGCCACCCAGTGCCAGATGACACACACTCACACACCGACACGCGCAGCATCCGCGCTGACGGATGGACCCTCTCCGTCCCTCATCACTCACTCCCACAGACAGGCCGCGCAGAAACAGGAGGAGGAGGGGGAGAAAGGGACCACGAAACGGCGGGAAAACGACATGAGAGACGAGCGGGGAGAACCAGACGCGGAGCGGATTAGTCTCCGGTGGCGACACAGACGGACTCCTCGTCTTATTTTCGCCGGCTGACATCGTTCAGCGGCGCCGCTGAACGAGCAGCCGCCCGTTCACTCAGAGTGGGGATTGATTCCACGGGAGATCTCTGCCAACAGTCAATAAGCATCAGAATAAAAACAAAAACTGGATCAGGCGTTTATGGTGACAGAGTGTGAACAAACGGGCTGGTCCATAAACTTCACAGAACCAAATATCATCGTCTGGAAACGCTGAGTTACATTCAGCAGCATGTTATGTGAATATTTATGTATTTACTGAAGTGGGTGGAGTCACCAGATGCTGTCCTCAAGTCAGAGTGGAAATACTTCAACGTATTTTTACCAAAGTAAAAGTAAAAAGTAGCCATCCAAGAAATTACTCAAGTAAAATTAAAAAGTATTTGGTAAAAAATACTGAGTATCAATCATTTAATATTAAGGATCAAAATGACAATAACTGATATAAGTAACAAGACATAAAATCAGGCGTGATAAAATGTTTCCACATCAGTTTCTTTTAGTAAAAAACTGATGAAAGTTTGACACAAACTGCAGGTGTGTGTCTGTGTGGTGAATTTTTGGTTAAATCATGTTTGTTTTCCATTCAGTGGGCAGAAAATCCAGAAATTTTACTCAAGTAAGAGTAGAAATACTTCATAATACAATTATCAAGAGTAAAAGTAAAAATACTCCTAAAAGTACAAAAAAGTTACACAAGTAAATGTAAGTAGTTACTTCAAAACTCAGCCAATAATCCAGAAATTTTACTCGACCAAATATTGCTGCTCAGCTCGTTTTGCTTGGTGCTCAGAAAGTTGGACAGAAGATGAGAAAAACATTTTTGGAAATATTTACAGGTTCATGTGACTGAGAACTTTGATATATTTTTATTGAAGCAACATATTTGTAAGATATTAGTTTTTATAAACATTTATTTTCAAATCCGTCTTTCTCATAAAACCCACTTTGTTCAGTGAGGTTAAGCGTTTTCCCGAGCTGCTCTTTGATTGAGATTAATCGTGTCATCGAAGATCCAAGGGATAAATCTGGCTGCAGACGCTTGAGGATGTGATGTCACAGACATCACATCCTGAGCCTGAGGTCATGACCTGCTGTCTGCTCTCCTCACAATCCAACCGAGCCAAAACATTTCCTGTGGCGCCAAAACTCCAGCACAGGCGTTGACGTCAAACTGCCTGCACGTTTTAAATAACACAGTTTTTAACTCTTTATGGACACTTTCTAAAACTTTCAGGTTAGTTTTGGACTTCCAGGTTGTTTTCCTGGACTTCCAGGTTGTTTTCCTGGACTTCCAGGTTGTTTTCCAGAACTTCCAGGTTGTTTTCCTGGACTTCCAGGTTGTTTTCCAGAACTTCCAGGTTGTTTTCCTGGACTTCCAGGTAGTTGGCTAATTGTGGCTAATTTAGATGGGCTTTTCTAAACGATATATGTAAGCAGCTCTGGTTTTGACATGGCCAGAGTTTTGTTTTGTTAAAAAAGCTCAATAAGAGATTTTTTACACAATTTTAACCCAGCCAAACTAAATATGTAATTTTTAGGTGTGTTGTTCTTTTGGCAATTGGCTCTTTTTGTGTCTGTATACTCCAGACAAATCGATAACTAAATTAGCTGAAGACTATTTCAATAATTGTTTCAGTTAAAAAAATTAAAAGTTATCCTTTCACCAGTAGTAGAAACTCTGCATCAAATGCTTCTGCATTACACAAATTGCTTAAATAATGTAGAAATCTGATGAATAAACCGCAGAGCTTCAGATTTTAACCGAAACAAACGGGATCATTTCAGGAAGTGAGCGACGCTCCGGTCAGCAGGATAAGAATCAGACGGCGGCGAAGGTTAGCCTCAGAAAACATCAGCGAAGCTGATTATTATCTGAGCAAATGAGCAGAAAAACAACTTTAATTGAGGACAAATAGCTGAGGAAGCATCACAGGGGGCTGCAGATAAATTCTCTGAAGAAAGGCGGCATTATAGTTTACCGGTAATTAAAAAAACCCGGACTAAAGCAATCTGCTTCGTCATCACTGCTGCAAGTTGATCATCAAGTCTTTAAAAACTTTGAACCAAAAGATGAAAAACGTCGACATTCGCTGCCTTTTGAAGTCGTTTAGTTTAGCTTTCAAAATGTCTGCTTCAGCTTTATGCGTCACGTTTTCTGTCTCAGTGGGAGACAAAACGATGAAGACGAGACGTTTTCACTGAGGCTGCAGCAGAGGAAACAGCATCACTCAAAACGTTTAAAACTTACGTAAAAATAACAAGTAGTGATTTATATCATGAAAAGATCAGATTAATGAGACTTTAATGCTTTCTTATAAGGTAAGAGGTTCAGAAAGGTGATTTCTGAACACAAAATAAGCAGTTTTACCAAAACTTTGTTGGAAAGAAAAGAGAACAGAAAATCTAAAGAGTTATAAAAAATAAAGTCTCTAAAATAAAAGTAGAACATCTTTTTTTTAAATTATTTTGTTCAGAAATGAACATGAAGCTACTTTATAAGTCCTATTGGCTAAATATGGGGGAAAAAAATCTAAAAATGTATTAGTTTAGAAATAAAATAAATCAAGTAAAAAAAT
>NW_015114685.1:75526-85427 GCF_001443285.1 Poecilia latipinna | reverse complement strand
TCAGTTCCCACGCAAAAAAAAAAAAAACAGTGACACAGTTACTCTTAACAACTCAGAAAATAAACTGGATGTAAATCCAACCATCAGGTTTTTCTGAACTCAAAGTTCTTCAAAATCCTGATGAGCCACTTTGAGCTGCTCACAAGGAAAATGTAATAATTTCACACCTCAAGCAGAGAGAGAGAGAGAGAGAGAGAGAGAGAGACAGAGAGAGAGAGAGAGGTGTTTGGTCTGCTGTGACCTCTGACATTTGGTTTGGTTGGACGACACAGAGAAACTGGAGTAATGCGGAGTCTGTCAGGAACAGATGAAATAATAAACGAGATCTGAGCCTGAAACACAACAAACGAGGAAAACGAGTCGACAGAAAACCCAGTTATAATGAGAACAACTGCAGGGGGAGGAAGAGGAGAGACGAGTCGACAGAAAACCCAGTTATAATGAGAACAACTGCAGGGGGAGGAAGAGGAGAGACGAAGAAGGGAAGGAGGGATGTCCTCTGGTTCTCACCTTGCCCGCCTGACCCTCGTCGTGTGTTTGGGGATTTTCCAAACCTCCCTCCCTCTTCATCTTTCTCTAACTTCGCCCCTCCATCATCCTCACACTTACATCAGCGCACAGCAGAAAGAGCGGAAAAAAACAACAAAAAAAAGGAAAGAAAGAAAGAAGGAAGGAAGGAGAGCGGAAGAAATACGGACGGCAGGAAAGGAAACAAGAGTGCTGACTCAGAGGAAAGGAGCCGGCGTTTCTCCCATCCGAAGAGCTGGTGAGGAAGGTCAGAGGAGGAGGAGCGGGAGGTCTGACCGCGCAGAGAGAGAGAGAGAGTGTGTGTGCGTGTGTGTGTGTGTGTGTGTGTGTCGGGTTGTTCTGAGAAAAGACGTTATTGAAGGGAACTGACTAATTGCCAGTTTAGCAGCTGTCAAAAGCAGCTGGTTGAGAACGAGACAGAATCTGCTGCAGAGGCATTAACTTTTACTCTACATCTATAAATACGTTTATATGCAAATAACTGAAGGTAAATATATGAAAAATATTGATTTCTGTTTATACTTTTATGCTACTTGGTGTGTTGTGACAGCTGAATAAAATTCATAAAAATTTAGTTTAGTTTAGTATTAGGGCGATTTGAGACACATAGAAAGCAGGATTACATTTCTGTCAAAAACTCAAAAAGTTTAGATTAATCTCAGAAAATCTGTAGAAAAAAAATTTAATTTCTGAGTTTGAAAAGTTGGAAGTTTGCTAGAAACATAATCAGAAATTTTGAAATTAGCCTCAGATTATTTTTAGAAAAACTTTAAAATTTTATTAGTCTCAAAAATAAAATAAAAATCAAATTTTGACACTAATAAAATGTCCAAATTTCTGAGATTAATCTTAAAATTGTTGAGTTCTTTGTCAGAACTGTTTTTTTATTGTACCATGCCCCTAGTATTCCATTGTAGTCTTAACAGTATTAATTTGGTTATTTTCTTTCATCTGTCAGTCTAAATGCACTAAAACAAACAAAATCCCACTTTTCTAAACATTTTATAAAAAACATTTCTGCTCTTCCCTGACCTTGCCAAAAGGGGGCGGCAGAAACAACCAGCAAGCGGAAAGTTGACCTAAATTAGAGTGAAACACCAACACACTGCCACTTTTTTACCACTGTCAGATCCCCATTGTTCGGCTCTACGTGAAAACATCTTAATACTTTCTAGAAATGTTTACAAGTCATTTTTTCCAAAAGTCAAGTCAAGTTTCAAGTCTCTGTTGACTGAAATAAACATTTTATAATAAAAGTGTATCAATAACAATATATATCGCAATAGAGATGTGATTAATTTCAACTTTGATCCATAACTGCACAGCATTCTGGGAGATGTAGGCAGAGGAAAGACTTTAGCCACTCAACCTCTCATGGCTATTAGCTAAGCTAGGTTGGTGGAATCAACTCACTCACTCTGTGGTTACCTAGCAACTCATTCACTCTGTGGTTACCTAGCAACTCACTCACTCTGTGGTTACCTAGCAACGACCTGCTGAGTAACTGCCACAGCAGCAGTTTCAGGTTTCGCCTCATAACTGCTTAAAAAATAAAAAACAAGGACATGGAGTTAAAACTGTGGATACAAACAGGAAGGTCACACCTCCAGCTTGGCAGCATTTAAAATATTTAAAACAAAAACTAACCAATAATTATAGGCATCGACTGATATGAAACGCTTATGTTTTTCAGCCATGTTGTCTACCCTTAAGTGAACTTAACTGAACTTTTTTTATTTAAAAAATCCTCCAAACTCAAAGCTATTATATAACCTAACAGCTGAAATCAGAGGAGCAGCTTCGACTCCTACTTTTAAAGCCATGAAAAACCCGAGCAGAGCGTGAGCAGCGAGAGCCGAAGAGGCCATCCATGCTCTCATTCTCACTCTCAGCCGGTCTCTACAGACAAACGAAGCGCTCTCAGCTACACAGCGCCGTCCGATGATGGATGTGGTAACTCTCTCTATCACCAAAGACCATCCATCCCAATTAACTGCTTCTGTGAGGGAGGAAGCTGCTGCTGTATAAAACTGATGAAGAACAGTCCACTTACAGGAATTAGCTCACGCTGGAGAAAAAGCTTGTGAACTTCTCAGGACCATTATGGTAGGCGTTTCGTAATGACGGTGTAAAATGCGCCATAAATACACCTTTCTCGTGTGGAGCAGTTAAATCCAGCCTTTCAGGGCGTTGAGTAAAGCCGTTAAAAGGCAGCCAGGTTGTTGTTATTGTTCCTCATAAAAACACTGAAGTAATTTTTGGAGTCCAATATATTTACTTTCTCTAGATTACTGTACACTGCTTCCTCTAATTCTCCTGCTCATGTTTTTGGCTCAGCTTCAAGGAGAGTCATGTGAGCAGAGGAATTCCCTGTTTACAGACCAGGAGCTCCATCCGTCTCCTAACAAGTCCCCAGTGGAGAGCTGAGGAAGGGCCACAGAAAGAGCAAAGAGGAAAAAACAAACAGGAGGGTCTTAGTAAGCGTTACTAACAGAACTCCCTTTGGGTCCGGCTAAAGGGTCTTCAACATTACCACCAATATCCAGACTAAGGCTGCATTCCCACCAGCCTATAACCTCCAGTCCGTTTGTCTGTGAAGTCCAGTTCGTTTGGGGAGGTGTGAATGCGTAATCAAACTCTGATGGGGACCAGAGAAGTGAACTCTGGTCCATTTTGAATTCATGCCTTAACTCCAAGCAAACCAGAAACTGCTCCAAAAGCAGGAAGTGGACTACATCAAAGTGCATTCTGGGTAAATACAATCAAAACAAACGTTTGAGTTTTGGGCCAGTGGTAGAAATTTTACCAAAGACAAAAGAGAAATCCTACAACCGCAAAAATCTGACGCTGATCCATTTTTGTTAACATTGTGTGAAAGAAGGAAGTTGCGCTCAGTGTTTCCTTCAGTGGTTCTTAGTGCAGCGCCCCCACAGGTGAATGGGGGAACATGTTTTTCAGTGAATGTCAACAACTGAAAATGTAACAAATGTTGTAATTTTGTTCCCAAATCGAACCAGTTTACTGGCATAAAAACACCCTCAGTCACAATAACGACTGTTAATAGCAACTGGTTACTTAAGCAGTAGAACTTTAGGCCAACACCTTCTTTATATTGACTCAGTATTCAAATTTTAAGCTACAAAGTACTCAGCATTAAGCAAAAAGAGACTAGAACCAGTCAAGCTAGCAGAGTCCAACTACCAGTAATTCAAAGTACAACTGTGTTTCATTTGACCACATAAATGTGTAAACTGGAATTACGAAACTAAATTTGCTTAATGGAAACACCAATTTTAACAAAAACTCAAGTTTTTCGATAAAACTTTAGCGATAGGATAAGGTGTTTTATTTTTTGGCCTCATCAAAAATTGGTGTATTTTACAAAACTGTAATGGAAACACCGGATGTTACTACTGACGGAAACGACGAAGAACACAACAGGAAGCGATAGGTTTTGTTTTTTACTTACTCATTCACGTGAGATTTAAATTCTGTTACTTAACAGAAATAACGCAATTTCAAAACAGTGTTTTTCCGACATTAGCAGAGTATCAGTGAAGCTTTGCACACACTGAATTGGTTTTTCAGCTTGTTCCAGATCTGCCTCAAACAACCCAACAACACATCACGGTGTTGTTTCCCAGAGCCGGGTGTTTCCAATCTATTAAGGCGCCGTGTTCCTCCAAAGTGGGTCTGGACCCGTCTCTCCTCTGTGTGCATCCCTGAAGTCATCTGAGGGAAGTTTAGACTTTGCTCAACTTTCCCCTGTTAGCTGCAGAGAGTTTGGCCAGAGCCGGTCCCGGGTATCGAGTCCGACCCAATTATGTCTGCCTGCCTCTGTCAGATTGTTTATACCTGGCTGCACTCGTGTGTTTGTGGGGATGTGGAGGAAAGTGTGTGTGTGTGTGTGAGTTCATTTCTTCCCGTGGCTTAGACTCTCCCCATCAGCCTGTTAAACCATTCATCCCTCCCTCCACCCGGAAGGCTTTCCACAGCTAATAAAGTGGGCCAGGTCCGTGGCTGAACACTATTTTTATCAGGAAGTAATTTCCAGGTGGCGCCCGCAGGTAAGCAGCGCCAGCAGCTCTAAACAATGGAGCCGAAACCGGGAGTCCTCCATTAACCTCAGCTGGTCAACATGTTGGCCTCGTTCTGTAACAACTCAGTTTGTTGTCACTCATTTCAGAAAAACATGGATTCAATACGCATTCATTTGTTTAAAACTGAAAATTATATTATATAAGAATCAATTTATTTTTGAAAACAGAAAAGTCATCCTTCTTAAAAGTATTTTCCTTTTTCATTAAGTGGTGCATCAACGCAGCAGGTATTGCTATGTATATGTTGCTTATCACTTTTTTTCTCACAATATTCATATTTTTAAGCTACTACATTTATTATTTCCACCCAGTCTTCTATAACTTTTTAAAACAATTTTTATTTTTGAGTTGCTGCATAATTCCACGTCACCCTTCCACTCAACTTTCTAGGTACATGCTATTCCATTTTTTTCACCACCTTCTACATTTTTGAGCTGCCACACTTCTTCCTTTCACTCAACTTTCTATGTATATATCACTTTTTACACGATATTCTAATTTTTAGAGAAGCTAAAGTTTTTCTTTCCACTCAACTTTCTAGGTATATGCTGTCACTTTTTCACAATAGTCTATTTTTTGAGCTACCACACTTTTTCCTTCCACTAAACTTTCTAGGTATGCTATGACTTAAAAAAAAATCAACAAAAAAGAAACAATATTCTAATTTTTTAATTGTGTTTGTGCTGTGAAAACATCTTTGTCCCTCAGGGATTTCTTCTATTTTAGTTATTTTATCACAGTTAAATGTTTCAGATCCTGAATAAATACATAATAAATAACTTAGACTGACAGCTGTGCTACATGGCTATCAGCTTATCAGACCAAAGCACAGACGTGAGGCGGTCGTGGGTAGAAGAAAGAGAGGAGAACCGGACAGACATAGAGGACAAACCCAGGACTCACGAGAGGAACACGCAGGATCCATCTTCTGAATTAAAGAGGTTCGCAGGATGACAAGAAGCAACGGATGGTACAAAGAGGAGAAAAACGACAAGCCACAAGAGACAGAGATGACCAGACAGGGAGCAAGACAGACTGACAGGCGAGTAAAAGCTGAACAAATGAGACGGGGGGCGGAGGAAGAGGAGGAGGAAGGACGGAGGTGGTTGTTGTTCCCAGAGGAGACGTTACGCTCGCTCCCAGTCCGGTCCTGTCAGCCCATACGTCTCTCCTTTTTTTACTCCAATCTTTCCATCATTCCTTCCCTCCAGACAACGATCAGCCCGTTTGATGTACTGGTGCTGAGATCCGGTCTGTCGCGCCGCTCAGCCCGACCTGACGGCCCGTTTCTCTCAACCAGGCTCAAATATTATGCAGATCAGCACCAGGAAACCAAACCGCAAGTAAATAAACATTAAAACTTCAAATTTTAAACAATTTCTTGTCCTATTCTATTGTATATAAACGTAACTGTTTAGCTTTAGAAGAACAAATGTCATTTACACACCAGCAGGGGCGGTCCCAGCCTGCTTGGTGCCCTGGGTGAACACGAGGCACCATCATGGAGACGCTCAAATTTATTTAAAGCTGAAACTTTTATTTAAAAAAGGTTTTTCTTTTTCAAGGTTGTTAAAATTGTCACTAAATTATGCCAATTTATGTGACGGATAATCTGTGAAAAGTTGGATCTCCAACTCCTCTGTGAGCGGCTGAAGCCATCTGAAGAACCAGCAACAGGAGTGAAAGTAGGGGGGTATGGCAGGGTACTGCGCACCCCTAAAAGATTTAGCGACGTCGTCAGAAATGTCTCAGTTTATTAAAGGTATTGAGGGAATTCAGACAAAATGAAAAAACAAGCAATCCGAGTGAAATAAAGACAAACGACGGGGTGGAAAAGTACTTTTTGTCTTCCTGTGAGTCACTGCTGGCCGCCGACCAGCAGGGAGGGGGAGTTTTATTTCCCAATCCTTTAAATAAGTGTTGTAATTATCTCCTTATCTGTGTGTGGCTGCAGAGGGAGAGCAGCGCGTCACAGAGGTCCATGAAAGATTAATGCCGCCCGGCAGAAACGCCGCGAGGGTTACTCCAACAAAACCTCCGCATCAGAACGTCCCGACTTCAGAGGAACAAGATCAAGACCAAGTGATGCATCTAGGCAGCAAACTGAGCGTTTCTCATGTCGTTTCTTGGCTACAAAACAAAAGTTTGGATGTTGGAGAGAAGAAAGTGTGGTGGCGGTTTGTCCGCCGTTGGAGGGATTTTCTCGGAGGATTCTCCGCCTGCTGTGGTTGTTCCCCTCAGTGAAAGTGGGTCACCTTCTTCTCTGTCAGGAGAACAGCCGGGAATACGCCGGCTTTCTGGGGGAGTTTATGTTCGTACCACATTTCACTTTCTGCAGGGAGAGGTTACAAACGCCAGACACGTTCTGGAGCTCGTTAGAGGAAAAAGTTTGGACGGTTTTAAAACATTTAAAGTGGTGATTTTATGTATTTTTCAGGCATGCAGTGACATTTTACAGCGCAATAAAGTGACTGTGTGGCCTTCAGTTGTTATAAAAAGAAGGCAGAATATCTAAAACATGACTTAAGAGAAATTTCATTTTACATCATGGCTGTATTTGAGGCATTGACATTGGGCCCCCATCTCTTTAAATGGGGCCTATTATGCAAATTTAACATTTTGTACATTTTTATATTTCCATTTGGCTCTCAACTGCTTCTAAAACAACTAAAGCTTAAATAAACACCCAGATGTTTTCTTTGGCCATAAGTTAATCTTTTAGCTTTCTGGAAATTGAGCTGTTTCAAGCCAATGTTTCCTAGCAACCCCAGCCAAGCCCAGCCCAACCCGTTGCCTAGCAACCAAGCAGAACTCCAGCACATTTAAAATCTATGTAATTAATTAAGTGAAATTAATGCATTAAAGTTCAGGTCCTAATTAACGTTTAATGCATCAGTCAAAAAATGCATCATGAAGAGGGAAAAAAAAAACATTTAAAAGCCAAATGTAAGCAAAAACACTTAAAAGTGACTCATCGTCCAGAAAATATGGTAAAACAATTTTGTGCATGACAAAGACAGATATAATTTTTGTTATTGTGTTATTTTTTATAGAGAGGCAGGAAGTGCTTTCATTTGGATTCAATCCACCTGTTAAATCTGACGCTTCTCACCTGCACATCTATGCTAACCAGCCCAGAGGAGGTTTTGTTTGAGCCGTTTCAGAGAAAGCAGTGCCGCAGTCTGCTGTGAGTGAAAAACAGGAACCTGTTTGGTACACAAATGTCAAGCAAAATCTCTGATGTTCAAACGTCAGTAACGTAGGCACCGCGGCGTGGAAGACCAGGCCTACAGGACGGGATTAGGAACAAAAAGAAATCTGAATTTTTTACAGAGTTCTGATCTTCTGAGATCAAGTCAAAAATCTTGGGGGAAAAAAGTCAAAATTCTGGTGGAAAAAAATCTGAATTCTCAAAAATATGTAAAAATTAAAACAAAAATCATCAAAATTCTGAAAATGAAGTGCGTGAGTGACTTTTGACTCTATTTTGGCTCACATGACAAAATGCTTGGACACGTTTGGTTGAGTGGATCCGACTGTTGGAAAGTACTTTAACCGAAATCTTTGTTTTATAAGAAATGTTTACATAATTATTGTAGAATAGATAAAAAAATGTAACTGAGAGAGATTAAATTAATTATAATTGTTTAAAAACAATGTTTTATTGGCACTAGTGGCAGGAAGAAGGGTTTGGGAATCGAACCTGGGGACGCCACTGCTCAAAATGTGTTTCTGAATGTGCAGAGCAGTTGGTTCCTTAAATAAAAGTATATGTTGTACTGCAGTTTGCTGCTGATGTAATGATGTAATTTAAACTCTAACAGATCTCAGCATGAAATATTGGTAATAAGTGAATATGAGGCCATCAGTGTTCAGCCTGATACTCAGCTGAGCGATTCTGCCACACAGTCTGACTTTAAAAACCCCCATAAGCACAAGGAACCTGTGAAATATGTGAGCATCACATCTGTTAGAAGGAGCCTGGTTCCTCATACTGGGCTCATCTCAAACAGCAGGTGTAAAATCAGCAGGTTCTCCAGCCAGGGCGGGTTTAATGACATCACATGTGGGGTTTCTGACCGTACCGATGTGTAGAGGTAGCCCTCGCTGTTCATGGCGACGTAGAGCCCCGTCTTGGTGCTCTGGATGGCCACTATCCTGAGTCCCACAGGAATCAAGTTGAACTGCACTGCAGGACACGAAAACAACAAACAGCGTCAGAAAAATAATAAGTTCATGCAATGAAGACAAGAAAACGAGAGAAAAGGAGTA
Source organism: Poecilia latipinna (assembly GCF_001443285.1). Taxonomy (NCBI): domain Eukaryota; kingdom Metazoa; phylum Chordata; class Actinopteri; order Cyprinodontiformes; family Poeciliidae; genus Poecilia; species Poecilia latipinna. The sequence continues at coordinate 76,527 of NW_015114685.1, read as the reverse complement.
AAAAACGAACTCTTGGTGCTGATAGGCTGAATCTGCTCGAACCGGACGGCAGAGAGAGATACTTCAGCTGAAGCTTTGCAAACTCAATAAATTACAAAGTGACATCGTGTGAGTCTGCTGTAAAACTGATTGTATCTTTACTGACACAGTTAAACTGAGTCGGTGATGCAGTTTACTGGATCCCCTCTTCAGGAAGCCTGGATTTATTACAGCTCCACAGATAAACCCCCAAATTCAATCAGAAGACAGAAAAACATTCAGGAAGCTACCAGCAGCCACCCATCCTTACAGAATAGAATAGAAATAACTGAATAGAATGGACCACAACAGTAGAGAAAAGAGCTGAATAACATAATGAAAAATAAAACAAAATGTCACAGTAAAGACAACAGTTGCCACTTTACTTGTGCTTGACATTGATTTTATTTTCTTTTACTGGATTTTGCTCTGGATTTTGGTGTTTCTAAACATTAGGATCTATCTGTACCGCCATGATGACATATCTGTGGTTGAAGATCTTTGTTATTTTCGCATCTGCAGAGTTTAAGTCCTCTGAAGGCGCTGCTAACAGGAAGTGACACGGCCGGCTGAGTGATGTTGACATTTACAGCCTCCAGCTGCTCTGTCATAATGTCACGACGACCAGGCTCCACCATAAAACACATCACAATAAAAATTAGATAGATAAAAAGTTTAATGCTGTGCTTCTGCACTTTTCCACATTTTCTGGCTGGGAAGGAAACGTCTAACTCCACGGACTGAGACAGACTATTTCCTGGATCAGGATGGATCTGGTGCAAACGTTTTATAGCCATAATCCACATAAATAAATTATAATAATATAATAATAAATTCAAACTGGTCCATTTAACTGTTAGTGATGTTATACTTTATTTAATATTGATATTTTTAATTGAAATACTAATAAAAATCTGATAATATCTAAACATTTATCTAGACAAACCAACGTACATATATATATATATATATATATATATATA
>NW_015114685.1:20776-71345 GCF_001443285.1 Poecilia latipinna | reverse complement strand
ACACACACACACACACACACACACACACGCACGCACGCACGCACGCACGCACGCACAATGCCTTTTACTTTGTTCCAGTGCTCTCCCACTCTTACTCTTCCTACTTGGTGGCCTCACAAAGTGCACAAACACATAAAAATCCCCATGTAACAAGATGCCGTCCTCTTTTATGAAATAAAAATAAAGGAACAATCACTCAGCGTGGATCCATATTGGGTTCAACATGTTTCCAACTAAAGAAATGCATCAGAACAAATACAAAGGAAGAGGAAAAAAGATCATGTCTACAACAGGCTACTAATTAGCATCTAGAGCTAACAAGCTTACAGCTGTAAAATGTAAATTACAGCATTACTTAAGATGATTTTTACCAATTTATGAAGAAACCTTTTACAAACTAAAGAGCTACATAATAAAATATTTAAAGAAAGAAAAAATTTGTCTCTAAAACAGGCTTACTGCTAGCATCTGGAGTTTTACTATTTTAAGTAAAATTTTAAAAATCATTACTTATCAAGAGTCAAAGATATGAAGCTACCTAGCTTCATATCTTTGGTGTTTATGAAATGAACACCAAAGAAATCAATAGATTAGGTGGCTGTGTTTTGTAACTCTTTCAAAACTAGAGTTATGGTCTAAACTTGCAAAGAAAACAGTTAATTGTTTATATCATGCTTTACTGTTAGCATCCGAAGCTAACTAGCTCAGTTTTGTAAACAAAAATTAAACAGTTACTCTTCCTCAGCTAATTGACACTTGGATTGTGCAACTCTTTCAAAAATAAACTTTATAATCAAATTGTAAAGAGACAAAGTCTAATTTTGTAAGACTTATTGTTGCCATCTGCAGATACCTTGAGTCGTTTAATAAAATGAAAACGGTGAGATTACAAACCAGTAGTAATTGACAACCATTTTCCTGATTCAAGCAGATTAGACGGTAATTTTTCCAAACCAAAGAAATATGTTTTCAGACTGGTAAAGAAAAGATTATTTCAGATTTATTATTATCAAACTTTAGCATCTGTGGCTAACTACAGCTCCTTAATGAAACTCCTTACATAAATGGGATTTTGTTGTCAAGTCAAACTTACAATTTGTTGGATTTTAACACAAAAGATTAGTGTATTTATAAGACATAAATGCCATGAGTTCAGTATGACAGACTGTATTTAAATTACACCAATTTGCAAGAAAACCCCTGCCTACGTCACGATTCATTAAAATGTTATCATCCATATAATAAACGACCATCATAACTCCATTTTCATTACATTTTATAAGAGATACTTTCTTACCCCAATAAAAAGAAAAGTGCTTATCACATGGTTCTCATAACTGTGTCTCTTTTTAAGCCTTTTCTTCTCCTCTCTTTATCTGTCCTTACATTTGAATTACCTGCTTTCCTTGATAGCTCAAAGCAGACTTCTAGTTTAATCAAAAGTCTTTGGAGGGAGGGAAAATGGAGGAGCAGGGCATGGAAATGAAAGGGAAGGTGTTGCCAAATCAATCCCACAAGTCAATTTGAATCCTGAGATCAACTGTATAATGAATAAACAAGGAGAAATTGGACGAGAGAAGGTTGAGCACAGCAGGACAGACAGGACGTCTGAAGGCTGAGCTGCAGATTTAACCCGCTGAGCTTTATGACGTTTCCTCTTGTGTGAAGCTGTTCAGATTGAAAGCATTGTGACTAAAAAGCAGCACAGCTATCAAAACACTCTCATTCAATGTTTGTCTGGACACAATTTTTCAGGCTGTGGGAATGAGCTGAAAACACATTGACTGGGCTCATTGAGATGCATGGTTGATTTTAGAAGTGGCCAGGCGGCTGGTGAGTCAGCACATCAGAAAAATGACCTTTAACTCGCCATCATTAAGAGATGGCTTAAATTTCCTCTATAGTAGCAGCAACTGTGGAGTTTATCTGAGCAGTCAGTATCTTACATGATTTATACAACTTTCATTTTAGGATGGATGGATGGATGGATGGATGGATGGATGGATGGATGGATGGATGGATGGATGGATAGATTCTATTCTGGTGTAAAGCAGCAGACAGATAATCGAGCTCCAGCTCTGCATGATTCTTTGATAGCTTATTTTTCATGATGACCGGACCTTGAAAACACTCATATCAAATTCCAGACTTTTCCAGATTGTTTATAAACTGGGACAGAACCCAAACCTTGCTTGAAGTAGACCCTAAAAACTGATCCAGAAGTCCAGCCGGGTCAGGATCGAAGCATCTCTGTGCCTTGATCACCAGATTCTCCATCTTTTATTACTATTATTGGTGGATCAGACAGGAAGCCCCCATGCAGGCATGAAACCAACAAATAAAACTAACTGCCTAACCAGAGGACGCTATTCCACCAGTATGTCTATTATTTTTATAGCATTAATTAATATTTATGATATTTAATTAGCATCCTGATTCCTGTAAGGCCGTGAGAAAATGAAGTTGAGTGTTTGGCGGAGAGCCCTGAGCGTTGGGATTATTAAAATGACGCCTGAACTAATAAGGAAGGAGAAATAAAGAGGCGTCTGGACTGGAAACTGCTCTGTTTGCTCATTTCTGTCTAAAACACCAGAGTTTAAAGGTCACGTCTGGTTTCCATGGCGCTCTGTCCATCCTTCCCGCCATGAATTAGCAACCTACTTCCTAACTCGCCATGTTGTATTATTTTATGTATGCTGTTCCATCTTTTCTGTCCCTTGCCGTTCCCTGTCATGTGAAACCAGTCCTTTTTATTCCCATGCATTCATCTTTGTCCCACTTTTGCCCTGCAGCCTCTCCTGCCCGTCTCTTTATTACTCCCTCGTATTTGACTGCTATCCTCGCCCCATGTTGTGATTGTTCTCTTTCTTTTTCTGCTTCATATCCCACAATTCTTGGCTTTTCTTCCACACCCAGCCAGAAATCAGGAAAAAATTAATAGACATTTTTTTGTGTTTAGGCCACACATGAACTCTGATTTTACATCAGGGCTTGAAAATAAGTTAAAATGTATTGCGACAGATGTATGATCAAAATCCGTTAAAATAATTTCACTGAACTTAGAGGAAAGACTTTAGCCGCTCAAGCTCTCACAGTTAGCCAAGAAATGTTGGTGGAATCAACTGACTCACTCGCTCTTTGGTTACCTAGCAACCCACTCATTCTTTGGTTACCTAGCAACAACCTGTTGAGTAACTGGCGCAGCAGCAGTTTAAGGTTTCGCCTCATAACTGCTTAAAAGCAAAACACAACGGTGTGAAGTGAAAACTTTGGATAAAACGGGAACAATCACTCCAGCAGGTTGGCAGCATTTCAGATAATCAAAACAAAAAACGAATCGATAATTATCGATATCGACTGATACGAAATGCTTGTATCGTGATACGTTTGTCAGACATATCGTCCAGCCCTAATGTCAAGTTTTGATGGATTTCATGGGTGGCTGTGATAGCCAACCACTATCAATACTGATATTGACAAATACAATTTTATAAAGTCAGTTGTTTGTTTTTGTTTATTCCTTCAGCTAATCCAGTAATAAATCGGCATGTGATTTAAAAAAAGGTAGAAAACTGCACTTGAAAACCCCTCATTAAAGTTGGACGTAGAAAGAAAAGTTAGTCCACAAAGGGGACTGTCTCATTCTCTTCTTGTCCAGATCCAACCTCTCCGTTATCTGGACCAAAGAGAACCAGGAGGCGAGGCGGGAAAAAGGAAACAGCCAAAGCCCTGAGGGGATCTAATGAAACAAAAAAGAGAGAGACGGGAGCTGCTTTAGTTTTATCACTTCTTCTTTTTTTATGGAAGTTCCCCTAGGGCTTCCCTAACTAGGTGATAGTTGTCACAAAGCTGAAAGTGGCTCCGTGTTAAAGCACAAAGTGAGACGGGGGACAGAAACAAAAGAACAAGAGGATCAAACAGGAGGGAAGAGAGAGAGAGAAAGAAAGGAAGGCGACCTGCTGTAGAAAAACGAGTCAGCGAGACAAGATGAGCTGGCAGGGGAAGAGAAGGAGAAATATAAAAAAAAATAAAATAAAAAATGTGAGGGTGACAGAGAGGAAAAGAAGGAGGAGATGCAGCAGCTGGCATGGAGCTGATGGCTCCTCAATCACTGTGTCTCCCCCTCTGTAGGGAGGTCAGAGGAGCTGCCACCCTCCTCCTCCTCTCCTGGCTCCTTTAGGCTGTTATGTAACAGAGAGAAAAGAAAAATGAGGCGAGGAGAAGAGAGGACAGTTCTTCCTTTTACTTAGAAAGCAGTTGACAGATTTTTTTTTTTTACTTTAATTACCTTACCCTTAATTCTGGCTGAAGTGGGTCACTCTCTCAGGACACCAAGTCCCCAACCAGAAGTAATAGGTTGTTATCATTTCAGATGAATCAAAAACGCAGAGGACTGTGTTTCACAGGTCTGACGCAATAAGCAATGAATCGCTTGATAAATTAAAATTAGCTCAATAATTTTCTTTTCAATAATTGTGTTTACCGTTTCAGGATATTTTAAAATTTCTTCAGGGCAAAATGAAAGTTTATTAGTCTCTGAGGGGTCAAACTTGCATTATTATACCACGATCATTGAAAGTGGTATCAAAACAATTATTATCATTTATTGCGATAATTTCTGGGACGATGTTATTGTAACAGACATATCAGTAGAATATCAGCAAAGTCGCATGTTACTGATAAAGCCGTGTTTCAGAGATGCTTCTTGGCTAACAATGACTCTTCTCCAGCCCAGGTTTCGTCTCCATGGCAACCAAATGCTGACCAATGAGCTGGCAGTCTTTTACCGCGTAACTCACATTTTCACCACATAATCTGAAGATACAATGCAGTAGAAGTCAGCTGTTATAAAAAAATGCTGTATATCAAACATTGCTGAAAATAAATTTGACTTTAACGAAATTTGACCCAATTTAACGCCTTGAAATTGGGCTTCTGTCTCTTTAAGAAGCTCCTGCCGTCACTCTGGTTTCAGCACGTCATCACAATAATCTTTTGTATTAAGCCTTTAGCAACATTTTTACCAGCGTTTCACTGAGAAATAGTTAATATAATGAACTAGGTGCCGCCAGGAGTTGCTAGTTGCTGGTGGCTAGTCTGAAGGAGCTGAGTGGGTGAGTAGCAGCTGCTCTGTGAGGCTGAAGCTTTGAGGAAGAGCTGTGCCTTGAAGGCGGGGCTAGGTCCACCCAGGCGTTTTGGACAGCTGAATGGTTGCCATGGAGATTAAAAGATTTCTCAAACATGCATGAAAGAATGAAAGCTACAGTACAGGTATGATGAGAGAATAACATTATGACATGACGTAGCTCATATTAATTCAAATCTTTAAAGAGTTATTTAATATGTATTAAAACAACATTTCATTTCCATCTGGGATCAATAAAGTATTTTTGAATTTAAAAGCTTAAAAAAGCCCATTTTACATAACACCACTCCTTTAAAGCTGGTAGATTACATCCCAAAGGTTTTTGAAATGGCTCATTTTCCAGACACCAAAAAAAACATTAAACCTACTGAATGTTTGTTTAGGGCTGTTTTTAGAAGCAGTAGAGACACAAAGGAAGCACAAAAACATGAAAAATTTGAATTTTGCTTAATAGGCCCCCTTTAACACACCACACCCAGCAGGAATATCTCCTAAAATTATCTTAAGAGCCGTCATGATAATCGGGGCATCATTAAGATGGTCAGAAGGGGAAAATAGGGTAAAAAATTGGAATAAAAATCTTAAAGGATTCCTGATTCAACAATTAGAAAGGTAAAGATGGCTCCATGTTAGCGCATTTATAAAATCAAAACCGTAAAACGAGCTGCTGGAAACCAAAGCATCTAGCAGCAGCTGATTGTCAGGAATCTCCCCACATCTTAGACGTGACAGTGAGGAGGAGCTGCAGCTGTAACAGGAGGCTGTCGGCTCTGAACTAACGTTTCACAGTGAAGGTCTCCACCGTCTCTTTCATGCATGTCCCACTCAGCGCTGCAGAACATGCTCACACAGCAATTTCCCCCTCCTCCTTTAATGCTCTGTGCAGTCAGGTAGATGATTGTGCTGCTGATTGATACCGGTTTCCAATGATGTGAGCGACTAAATAATCCAACTCTGGCAGGAAGGGAACAATTTCCGAGCTGTGACTTGAGAATGTAAAAAAAAGAAACGGAGTGTGATGGAATTACAGCCGTTATAAAACGAGCCGGCGAATGCGGGGGTGACCTCCGCTGACTGATGTTCGACGCGCCGCCACATGAGCAGCAAAGCGGCGTTACACAACAACAATCTTTACACCTGTCTGGGAAATGAGCCCCGCTCGCCTTCGGATGTGCCCTGCGGTATTACGTGATGAATATTTCAGATTGGACATGAGACTGTTTAAAGTTCAGCCGCTGAGCGTAGGTGTGCGGTTACATAAGAGCGGGAATAATCGGAGCTTTCTGGACGCGGTCGGCGTTGCCAGGTTGGGCAGGTTTCTGCCCAAATGGGCTGATTTTGAAAATGTTTGGCTGGATGAAGAAAAACAACAAGTTGTTAAAATTTGGGCTGCTTTTCACAACATTTGGCAGGTTTTTAGAAGAACAAAATTCTTTAGAAATAGTTGTGATTGTGTGGCAGAAAACACAACAAAACTTTTAATAAAATCCTGTTATACCATTGATGTTGGTTGCTGTGGTAAAACTTAATTTCTGAAATTATTGTTGTAGAAAGACCTGAGAAATTGTCTCAATGTGAAATTTTATGCTTTTAAAAAAAGATGGGGGGGTATTCTTGATTTTCTCAGAATTAAAAGGTCAGTAATGTGAAACAGAATGATGTAGAGCTTTAAGTTTATATATACATGGGTTACTATTTTCATGTTCTCTACATGCCTCCTGTTTCTGTTTTAGATATTCAAAATATCTAATAAACATGATATTACTGCAAACTCAACTTTCATTGTGTTTAAAGAGTCAAGATCGTAACAGTCTCAATGGGATTTGGTTCCAATGGGTTTATAATAAAAAACGACCAAAAATGTTTTTAATTTTCACAAATCTGAGTGCAGTCGATGACATATGGGACACAATATCATATATACATATTTACATGTCATACATTTCATTAGAGGTTGAGTTTTGGGTTAGTTTGTTTTTTTAGTTTTTGGGTTTTTATTTTGTTTTGAGCTGGAAACTGTCAGTCAAATCTGGCAACCCTGGATCACCAGGGCCGGCCCAAGGCATATGACAGTTAAGGGGCTGCTTAGGGCCCCCCTCACCACCAGGGGGCCCCAACAGCAAAGAGCTAGTGTGGTATAAAAATGCATAAAATTTGAAAAAGATTGAATAAAACAAACCAAATGCTACTATACATAGAAAAACTATTTTAATATTATTTTCATAGTTGGTACATATTTAATAGATTGATCTCTTCCTGCTGTTGGGGAAATATAAGACGTTAAACTTGTTAATTTGTTTACTGTAAATTTAGTGTTTATCAGCTGATGTTACTTTCACATAGTTAAAATAATGAAGCACACTTAAAATTAAAATATTTTGTTTGGTTTGCTGCTCCTCTCAGGTTAAAATCAACAGCTATACTAGCATCAGTATGATATAAGCTAATTACAAATGATGCTAATGACAGTAGTTTTGTTAGAGTAGTTTAAGAATGATGAAGCATCTGACATGTTGATAATGGGGGGGCCCAAATGAAGATCTGCTTAGGGCCCCAAAAAGGCTCGAGCCGGCCCTGCTGATCACATCCTCATCTCTGCTGCTCTTCCTCTAAACCTGGTGAGACGTTTTCTCCTCTCACCAGCTTGACAGCTGACTGCTGTGCTTGTTCTACTCGTCAAAACCCAAACGAAGACGCTGCAGGAGCCCGGCCCAGCTTCAGGACAAATGCTTGGGTTCTGAGTTTGGAAACACTTCAGCTGCTGCCACATTCTGACATTTCAATATGAAATGTACGAGCTTCAAACTGTGATTTCTCTTTTTCCCCCGCCCACCTCTCGCTCTAGGTTGTAAATGTGAAATTGTGCCGACTAGATGTTTTCCACCTAAACTGTTGTTTTGACAGAAAAAACCTGCTGTGTTGCCACACCAGGGAAATTGTATAATATATTATTGATCTGTGAGGGAGCGCTGAAGGGATTCCTGTGGTCTGGGATCCGGTGGATTTAGTCAGTAATCACAGAGAAGGCGACCCACAGTGGGCCGGTGACATGTTTCTATGGAAACTGAAATTGAAAATAACAGGAAAAACTTTGAGATTTTATCCCAGTTAGTATCACTGTTGGATATTTTTTAAATGCTGGTAATTATTTAGCATAGTGGGTGAAGTTCTGATCTTTGAGAGAAGTTAGTTACACTACAAAAAAAACCACACACAAATTAAACTACATTTAAAGCTATATGTCTTTCAACATCGAGCTGAAAAAAAGAATAAATCTTATGAATTACACTTAACAACAAACCTCTGATAACAATCTTCTCTCTTGAAGCAAACAAATCTGGCCTAGTCCTGTCTTAAAGTTTTTTTTATTTTTACTTCTAGGTTAATTTTCACACCAGATTAATGACGCACTACAAAAACACAAAATATTACCAATTAAATTTGTCTAACTTCTATCTTAGTATACTTGAAATTAGGCAAGACCAAATTAAAAACAACTTTACAGCATTATATATTCTTATTTGTAGTAAATAATTCTTAAATATACATACAAAAAAGTAGTTGTCTTTATCTTTTAGCTCAGCTTTAGCTGTTTAACATTTACAATTATAAGTATATAATAAAAACTTACATGGTAGTTCAATTTTTACTTAAATGAAGAACTTTTAAATCAATTTTAAGGAATTATTGTCTTAAAACAAACCTCCATATCTTGCTGAAAGTTACTTGTAAGTTAGTTTTGTTTTATTTCAAGTGTACTGAGATATTTGCTTTAGAAAGACCAAAACACTTGGTAAGATTTTGTGTTTTGCGGTGTTTGAACTCATTTTTGGTTCAGTAACACATCATATCAGTGTTATTACAACTACTGATTTTAACCTTATAAGAGCAGCAACCAAGCAAAGATGCTCTAATTAATTTGCATTTTGCAGACAAACACTGAATTGACAGTAAAAGTTATCAAGTTTAATATCTTTTGAGGCAGTGTAAAATGTGAAATCTATCACCACAAAATAAAATAAAACGTTCTGTGACTCACAAAAGGAGCTGCTTTCGTCCTTTGTGCCTTCCATGGTGCCATCCGGCAGCATCTGGAGGTAGAATCCGTGTCTGCAGTAGAGCCGTGTGACGATGCCCTTCAGCTGGGGCTCTGCAGAGCAAACACAGTGTTAACAGCACATGCTAGCCTCCAGGAACACACATTCACACACACTTGTCAGGTGGCATTTATCAGAGCAAATGGCCACCTCAGAGCCTAGACACTGACTAAACAAGAAGCAATTCTTACAATTTACCCGGTTAAACGTTTAGACGGAAAGGGATCTATGTGTGTTAAGCTTTCTTCTTTAGCTTAGCTTGTTTATTTCAAGCCACACATTTGGGACGAGAAAGCACAAAGTAAATGTGTTGCCAGATGGAAAACTAAAGGAAGAGACATACTTTTAGCAAGACTTTCATTCATCATAATTAAAACTAAAACTAGCTTTGGCCTGCATGAGGTGTAGCAAATAGTTTTCGTCAACCTAGCTTAAAATAGCAGATAAATTATTCTAGCCAAACATGTTTTGAAAGTTGACTATTTTACCCAAAAAGCGCTTTTCACTTGATAAATGTTGTATTAAAAGGTTGCAGTAAAAGGTTAATATCCAATTTATAGTTTGTTTATTACTTGCTAACTGAAATGCTAGCAGTTAGCACCTGGCTTGTTTGAGCTAGCATGAGTTTTTCTTCAGGCTCAGAAGTGCTGAGGAGAGCAGATGGAGGATCAGACGAAACGTCAGGGTGGTGAAGAGTGTCCACAATCAACATTTAATGAATCTCATCAAATATGAAGGAGGATGGAGGAGTGTGGGGCAGCTGACAGTTTGCCCTCAGTTGACAGGAAGCATATTTTAGTGCATGAAGACTAAAGAAAGATAAATCTGCTCATTTAAACTTTTCAAGTCGTACAAGCAAACAAAGTCTCTGTGGTTTGGTCAAATGTCTTCTGTGTCTCCACACTAAAATTGCAATTTCACTTCTTTTTTTGTTACTCTTAATCATATGCAAATGGGATCAAAGATGGAGATTAGCCATTTGGCTAAAATCTGATGTGTTTGCATGTAAATGTTTGTTAATAGGTAATGTTGTGTGTTTATAAAATACACTTGAAACAATCAGATTGGCCAAAAACATCTTGAAGATGGCTAAAATCACAGAGAACTGGTGAAATTCAGGTTGACTTTATTTTACATTCATAACCATCATGTTATGGACTTACTGAAGATTTCCTCTTTTTAATCCCCACTTCATACTAAACCTGGCTGCATCAATCCTTATCCAAGATGAGAGCCATCATCCATCCATCCATCATCCATCCATCGCCGGCTGACTAGACACAGAAGGTCAGTGTGGTAATCTGTTACGTATTAATCTCAAATTAAGCTGCGTGCCACACAGCGAGCCATGTGCATCTGCTGGCCACGGAGGATCTGAGCAGCAAACACGCAGCGCTGACCTTTAGCGAGTCTCTGCAGCTGCAGTTCAAACAGAGGAAATACTTCCTGCACACAGCGAGCGCGGCATCAGCAGCAACACAAGCAGCCTGCAGATCCAACGTGTGAGACGCATTTTACTGGCAAAACTATTCACACCTCCTAAGACGTATGAACAAGATAGATTATCCAAAAATTATACTCAAGTAAGAGCAGCACGACTTCCAACATTGTTTTACTCAAATAAGAGCAAAAAGTATTTGGTAAAAAATCTACTCAGGTACTGAGTACTAATATTAATATTTCATATTTTGATACTAAATATTAAATATCAGTGTTTAATATTTAAAATATTACGTAATCAGGTGGACCACAATATAAAGTTAAGTGGAAATTTTGTATTTTAAGGATCAAAATGACAAAAATTCATGTAAGTAACAAAAAATAACAAAATCAGTAAAAATTTAATTTTCCCAAATCAGTTTCTGTCATTATAAAACTTAACAAAACCTGCAGGTGAGCCTCTGTGTCTGGTGAATTTTCCTGGTGAATATCTTCTCCAGTAAGAGAAGATACACTTCATAATGAAATTATTCTAGTAAAAGTAAAAAGTAGCCATCCAGGAAATTAAAAGAATATTTGGTAAACGGCCGGCTCAAGAACTGAATAACCGATCAAATTATCAATCATTTCATATTTAAAAATCACATAATCAGACGGATCAACATACAAAGTTAATTGGAAATTTCGGTATTTTAAGGATTAAATGAAAGTTATTAAAATATAACATTGTCATAAAATAACAAAATAAGACAAAACAAACATTTTTCCAAATCAGTTTCAATATGAAATTGATGAAACTTTAAAAACATCTCCAGGTTTGCGTCTGGTGAAGTTCTCATTCAGTGAAGTTACTCACACTGGGTTGAGTAACTTCAACCCAGTGTTTTAGTCACTGGCTTGGCATTTTGGTCAAGTCAGAGTAGAAATACTTCATAGTAAAGTTACTCAAGTAGAAGTAAAAGGTGCAGGAACTGAATGAACACGTGATGGAGACGTGTTAGAGAGCGGCGTGTCCTCTATTTGAACGGCAGTTCAGCTGAGAGCTTAATAAAGAAACGGGGATTAATTTCCCACATTAAGAATCTCAACCATTAAAGTCTCTCTGAACCCTGAAGCCTCATAATGTCAAATGACAACTGGGCTGCAGATCGCCTTATTTTTACCTCACTGTTTATTACCAGCGTGGGCAACAGAGACGAGCGCAAACATGATCAGACCTGCGCTGAACACAGCAGGCTAAGAGCCGCAGCAACATTTATTATAAATCGTAAAGTTTGTTCAAAGAAAAAAACATTATACCGAAAAAAATAGATCTGAAACTGACAAAATGTTATGAAGCCGAAAGAAAGTTTGAAACTGAAAAAAAATAATTTAAATTGAAAATAAATATTTGAAACTGAAATTAAAGATTTGAAACTAAAGAATTTTAAAACTGAAAAACATTTTATGACAAAACTGAAAATAATTATTTGAAACTGAAAAAATTATTTGAAACTGAAAAAAATCTCTGAATTTGAAAATTGTTTTTAATTTCTTTTTCACATTTCACTTTTTTTTTAATTAAATTTTATTTTAAGTTTCATGTTTTTCCTTTTTAACAAACTTTATGGCTCCAATTTAGCTCCATATATTTTTATGAACATGAAATAAACAATTTTCAAAATATCTATTTTGTCTTTGATTTGTAGGCTGGTTTAAAAGTCTTGATCAATATTTCTTTCATGTTTTTATAGATCTTAAATAAGTAAATAATACTTGTATTTAAACCAAAAAAGCAGGAAAAAAAAGTATTTAAAATAAAAAATCGAGACATTTTATTACCAAGCTTGAGTGAAATATTAATGCAGAAACTTTTGCATGAGAGCAAACGGTGAGAATACATTCAGGCTGGTATACACATTTGAATTATTTTCTAATCTTCAGGCTGTTATTTAGCGATAACACATTGTCAGGTTTTGCATTTTACATACATTTTAATAGAATTGGCATTTATCAATCCCTCCTTGAATTAAACCCCAGTTTCTGCATAATGTAACTTTTATCAACCTCCTCTCGGCCTCTTCCTCTTCTGTAATTTTCACCCACCTCATCCCTAAAACTGCAGAGCTAATCTGCAGGGAAACCCCTTACTGCTGCTGTTTCTGAAGCGGCAGCACTTAGCAGCTGAATGACAGACTGTCACTCAGAGGGAGGAGGACGGGGCAGACCGAGCCGCAGATGAAGCTGAAAGCTGAGCATTTAAAAAGTCTTTTAAACAGGTTTTTGGTTCACCTCAGCAGGTGTGCTAATTCTTCTCTTTCCGCCCCGGTCGGACCGCTTGAAGCCGACGGATTGTTATTCGTCCATCTGTTTATCGGGTCGTTTTCTGAAGCGCTTCCCGTTCTGTCGGCGTTGGCGTCCCCCGGGGAGCCCAGATGTGCATCAGCACTGATGAATTATGGTCACAGTAGTTCATTAGGGTTGGGTGGAGATTCTTACAGAAGCTCTTCCCAACATTCACAGTTACACTCGGGTGAAAACATCATTTTTCCTCACCGGCTGTGATTCCATCAAACATAAAATTGCACATATTGGACGAACATAAGACAGAATAATAGAGTTGGGGCCCTCAATAAGTCAGGGTTATATTTAGTTTGTAATTATGGTCACATTTAAACGTAAAATAACTTCAAAGAAATATCACCCATAAAGGACAATTAGTTAGCATATTAACTAAATATTACAGGCTACAAAATTAAAGCACTTATTGTATTATCTTATCCTAAATCCGACCATTTTCATTAATGTCTGCCACCTGGCGAAGTAATTTAATTTGCTGGTTGAGATTAAAATATTAATAAATAGCTGTGTCTGCACCTGTGTCTTAAAATGAAATAATATTGGACGTGTTTTGAACCTGATCAGTCCCTCCAGGAGTTAGCGAATCTTTTGCTGTTGTTTTTTTCTTGCAATGAAAATCACTGATTTGTGAGATAATTTAGAAATATCTGCACAATATTTTGTAATATTTGCGGATATGCTTGATGGTATATGTGACTTCTGATTATTACTTGACATCTTGTAAAGCTGAGGAAGCAATGTAGCAGAAATAAGAAATACTGCCACCTGCAGGTGGCGGTTAGCATCACATAAACACAATGTTGTTTTTTTTAACCATTTTGGTGGAAAGTTTGCGGTAAACCCATAATTTAAGCCTTATCGTGTGATACACAAATGAACCTGACTTCACTATGAAAAAATAATCCCAGAGATGAACATGTTTTGATGTGAAATGGGAGCATCAACCCCAGAGTGGAAGAAAAACACCTTGTTCACTCTGTAGCTAGCTCTCTGTATTGTTCGCTTTTCCCAAAACACACAAATAACTGAGCTTTTCAAACAGCTGACGGCTGGATAAACAACAGTTATTGGATGTATTGGGTTCATTTAGGCCGTTATAAAGCATAACTCCGCTCACAGCGGCGTGAACAATGTTTAAAGTTTGACCAAAACAAACTCTGTCAACAACCCGAACAAGATCAACATGAGGCGCCAACACCACCGCCGAGGTTTTTCTATCCAATCTCTAAGCTGCCAAGCTGAATTGAATAGTTAACACTGCACCTGAGACAACCACTGTAAGTCAAGTCTGCGCGCTGACAGATTGTTCTTTGTGCGCTGCGACAGAGGGAAACAAAGCATAGTTGACTTCTTCAAGTAATTACTCCTCCAGGCTGAGCAGCACTAATTTACAGCTGCACGCTGCTCATGCAGTAAGGGAGTAATATTTCTGCTCTGCCTGTGCTGCTGCAGCACACAAACAGAAACACTCTATATTTACCTTCCTATTGCAACTTTCTGTTTATATTGTTCATAAAAATCACCGTCTAAGTCAGACTGTCATCACAAAAGGTGAAAAAATGTCGGCTGAGAGAGGATTTTTTATTTTTAAACGCAGCTTTGTGGGGAAGTTCCTGCTTGGTTTCCGCTACTTAACATGCAATGCCTCTGCACACCAGTCTGAGAAAATTTTCTCTCTCTACAGTTAATAAGCTTGTTACTCTCCACTGACTGTAATATTGTCTTTCTCACCACTTGCCTAAGAGCCTGAAGCCATTAATCCATGGACATATGGATTTTACAACTAGTTTTTCATCTTTCATTTATTCTGGCCAGGATTCTTCTGGCTCAGAAGAAAACACGAGATTTATCATCTCCAGAACTGGAAATGAGTTCAAGTAGGGGATTTATTAACCAAAACAATTAACCAAACAAAACAAAACAAACAAAAAAAAACATCTAATGTAAGGCAAAAATTGCATAAAATATGTCATATTTCACTTTTCACATTAAGTGGAGTAGTAAATTGCATAAAGCCGTGGGCTCTCAGTATCCCCGGCTGACAGTGAATAATGGCAATGAAGGCAGGTTGAGCCTATATGGTAATGACCATATTTACAAGGACCATCAATCACATAAAAATCACCATCCGCCTCATCCCTCATAGGATGCAGAGGCAGAAAGAGGCGGGACGCCCCCAAAACAAACCGTCTCTCCCTGGTTTTTATCCGATCTTTTTCTTTTTCTGACTACAGTCAACCATCAGCTTTCAGCAAAATCAATACTGATAAATAGCAGTACATTAATCAGTTATTATACATGTTTGGCAGAAGTGAAAACCTCTGTACTTTGGTTAAAAGGGAGAGGTCAATTTGCTAAAAACGAAGCTACGCTAATTTGCTAGATAAAGTCAAGCTAATGGTTTCAGGGGAAGTTCTATGGTTCCATGGGGAAGGAATATCTGTGGTAATAGATATTATCAAGCAAATAAAGGCTCAAAATCAAGCGACACATTGATTGGTTCATAGCTTCTAAGAGGCATGCTAACAGTAACCAAAATTCAAGCTAATAGCTACTCAAAAGCTAACAGCTACTCAAAAGCTAACAGCTACTCAAAAGCTAACAGCGAACAGTGAGGAAAAAGTGTAAAGCACCTTTTTCACAAAGTGTCTGAAGACACATGGGATGGACACATTTTTAAGCAATCATCTTATGCTAAGAATGGCATAAAATTACACTGGAAAGAATGACTTCACATGCTTAAAGGTAACCAAACAAAATTTAAATACTTTTCACCTTCAAACATGCCAGCAGCACAACGGAGAAAACAAAAACAGCAGGAAAGTTGAATCCACAGCCTCGTCATAAATCACCGGCATGCAGTTTGAGATGTTGTGGATTGATTAGAAAGGAACTTTATTCTGGTGTTTTCCTGAAGCTTAATGATTTAAAACATTGATAAATGACCCACTGATGGAGTCAGAAACAAAGGGAAGGAAACAATAGCAGCTGTCTCCCAAAATTAGTGAGTGAGAGAATGTGGAGAGCAAGATAAGGACAGAGGATAAAGGACGTGACTGAAAAATGGACAGAAAGGGTGAAAGACTGGGACAAAGATGTGAGGCATTAATCAGAAAACAGTACAGGCAGCAACTTGGGGTTGAAATGGAGACAGAAATGACAGAATAAAGACTCCAAATCATGCAAGTTAAGCAGCATATATAGGTTAAAAACTGTTGCACTGGCACAGCTTGCTAACAAAAACATAAAGTTGGACACCTAAAGTCATTTTTATTTAGTTGGTTTCACTGTAAAAATGCTCAGCTGACAGACAAGGTCATTTTATTGTAAAACTTTTGGTGAAGAAAGCAGCCGCCAATCATAAATACTTCAAGGAAAGAAGATTAATGTTAAAACACTTCACAAGTAAATAAAGTTAGTAAGACGCAATCAAATATTGGAGAACGTGTGTAATCATTAGTAACCAAGGAGAAAATATTCTAACATTTACAAACAAACTGGTAACCATGTTTGAAGAAAACTGTGTAATATGAGCTACAACAAAACCTAATCTCCCTCTGGGATGAATAAAGTATTTTTGATTTGTACTAATTCTTCAACAGGAGTTAATCAGAGGATTAAAACGCCTGAGGCACCAATCAGAGCTGATGCTTTAACTTCCTGACTTATTTCTCTTTTATGAATAGAGATGCCGTATTTATTTTAAAGTCGTGCTGCTGCTGCAGAGGAAGGAGGCGGCGCGCTGCGTGAGCCCACACTGTGAGGAGGTTTTCCGCATCCCAGGACCCTTTTCACTGAAGTTAATTACAGTAACGATCGAGAGCCGGACCCAGCCCGCCGTGCGCGGCTCACCGCCAGGAACCAATATCACCTGAGACAGAACGGCGAAGAAGGACGAAGACACTAACATCAGGCGTTTTGGCAAGTTTTTAACTGCCTAAACCAGACCGCTGACCTTCAGTTCAGAGTATCCTCTATTTTAATATAAATTCATTTGTTGCAGTTCTGTGTTCTACCATGAGGTGGCGATATAAAGGGAGGGAAACAGGAAGCATCTTATTTTTACTGTTTAGCTGACTTATGCAAACATTTGAGGATATTTCTTTTTATTACATGCATCGTTAACATGTTGTGTTTTATATTTGTATCACATGATTATTGTCTTGTTTTAAAAACAAAACAACCTTGCTGGGGTTTTTTGCTATTAGCTTAAACATGTTAGCATTAGCATGTTTAGCTACTAGTAAAACGGCAATAGCATGGTAACTATTCATCTACTACATTATTTTTCACTTTTGCTCCTTTTTTCACTATGCACCTAACATTATATAATCAAACATTAACTGTGCTAATAATTCAACACAACTGCTGTGTTAGAATTATTTATCACAATTATTCTGCTCTTTTGCACAATGATTATGTGAAGAAATGCAAAAACAAAGACTAAATTTGGAATATTTTTAACAAAACAAAGCCAGACTTTTGCGGAAAATGGATCTTTGAACGATTATTCATGTAAAACATTAAAAAATGTGGTCAATAAAAGACATAAAAATTTTGACTTGTCAATGAAAATCTCACCCAAAAAATGTAAAAACTTGTAAATAAAATGTTCTGTTTACTGAAACTTGTAGGTACCAGGTAAGTTAGGAGCAAGTGTTGAAGAATTAAAGTGAGAGGAGATGGAGAGAATAACAACGGAGGAAAGGGAGCGGGGGACGTAGATGGAAAAACCCCGTCAATGGTGGAGGAGGAGGGAGATAGAGATGAACTACCCGAAAAATATTGTAGAGGGAGGAAAGAAAATCGAGCCAGTGAATTAACAAGAGACAAAGGAGCAGAGGGTGAGCACGACGGGAAAGAAAAGGCTGGGAGAAGAATGGAGAAATCAATCACCAGCCGCCCTGGTGTTGCAACGCTGAAAAAGAGTCAATGGCCAAGAACCAAACTTTCCACCCACGCACTTTTTCTCTCTTCATCACCATCGCCTCGCTCGTTCATACCCTCAAAAGCCCCAGCTTCAGAGTTTATCGCCCCCTTCCTCCCCTCTCTCAAAACAACACCTTACATCCTGCAGCTTTTTAGCATCATGCCATAATTCTGCCCCTCCTGGTAAGTGCTGACCCATACGGAGATAAACAGAAACATTCCCTTAAGAGCCATTAGAGCCAGAAACAAGCCGGTTTCCAGTCTATAGAGGGTCTCTGGATGACACTTCAAGCATATGATGCTGTAATTCACAGCCACACACAACTGGAGGAGGAAAATATTCAACATAAAAACTTGAAAGAAAGTCGCAAAGTGGTCAAAATTCACAAAATGTACAGCTTCTTGATGATAAACGTCTGAAAAAGCTGATATATATTTCCCAAGGGGAAGTTCTTACCATAGTAACAGTGAGTTTTTTATTATTGACACAATGATCATAGACTGGTGTTATATACTGCAAACGAACGTATATACATTTGCAGAGTTAGTGCCATTTGTTGCAGTTCTACTTAATGTCACTAAATGACAACGAGAATTGATTTTCTCCTCACATGAAGTGACAATAATAGAGAAAAAATATTAGCAAAAGTTAAAAACTGGCCCTTTGTTTTCATTTCTTTCCATAAGAATGCAAAATAAAGTTAAAAGAAATGTGTACAAATAGTGATTTGGTGTTTTCTCTGAGGAAGGAAACTAATATTTAGTGACAGTAACAAACAGCAGGTTAGAGAGTGTAGGTATTAGCTAGTCGGTGTCCAGCTAAAGGTAGTTGGTGTCATGCTAGACAGAAAGTGAAGCTAACGGCTATAAATAATGATGGTCCAGTAAACAGTCAGAATCCAAGTTACAGCTAATCAGTCAGAACA
This sequence comes from Poecilia latipinna, assembly GCF_001443285.1. NCBI lineage: Eukaryota > Metazoa > Chordata > Actinopteri > Cyprinodontiformes > Poeciliidae > Poecilia > Poecilia latipinna. Next base: position 52,467 of record NW_015114685.1, on the reverse strand, counting down.
TCTAACAGGCATTCACAGAGTCCGTGTCCTGCTAACAGCTAGTAGTCAGAGGGTCTAGCTAACAGTTAGCAAGCAAGATCAGTTAGTATCCAATCAATAGACAGTCAAAGTCCAGTCAACAGCGAATCAGAGTCCATATAACAATGTAATCGAGAGAGTGCAGCAAACTGCTGATCAAAGCCAAGCTAACAGCCGGTTAAAGTCCAGCTAAACCCAAGTCACAGGTCAGCAAACAGCTGGTCAGGGTCCAGCTAACAGCTAGAGTATCCATTTACATATGGATTCAAACTGTAAGCCTCCGTATGAGAGTTTGTCTGATTCTCCAAACTGAGGTCAGCCTTTCTGCTGCTGTTGGCTGGTCACACATTGACTGTTCACATCCTCTGCCCTGGGCCAGCGGCATTAGACACACCCTCCCTCTGTGAGTTAGTTAATGGCCAATTGCTATCCTCCAACAAATGCACACAGTCACAGGTGGGCTATTCACTCTCAAGTGGAGACGGTGGAAGTGTGTCAGAGCAGATGGGTAATGGGCGGCGGGGAAGGGTGAATTTCAACAAACCAGAAGTTCTTCAGCTGGACCTTATCCAAATGAAGTGGAAATAAAGAGCAGGCAGATTTGCTTTAAGATTGTTATCACAATGGTTTTACTGTCCTCTGGATAATTGTCAGACACACTGTGAAACCTTGACGTTAAGGTTAATCTGGCTATTTCAGATATCAAAGCATAAGCACTGAACTATTCTCTCTGAGAAAATGCTAGTTTGGATTTGTTTGCCGTATGTAACTTGAATTTGTGGGACAAAGTACTGAAACCAATCGAAATGTACAAAGAATACAGTCTGATTCAAAGTGAAACCAGTGGTAAAAGACGCCTGTTTCTCTTTCAGTCATGCAGCAGAAAGTCAATAACTTGGCAGTGGCTGTGTCAAACCAAAGTAAAAGGGAGGAAACTAAATCTGAAAAGTGACTAAAATATAAATTTACAGCACAGTTTGTGGTGTTTGGCACTTTTGACAAAAACTATGCTGTGTTTAAAATCTGCAAGTTAAAATGCTAATTTACATCGACCCAGAGTTGTGTTTTCACACCAGATAGACTCGGCTCGACTGGGGATAAAAATTGCAACATTTGTTACATTTCCAGGTGGTGTGGTTCTCTTTCACACTTCACTGTGTCAAGCGATCCAAACTAATTGAAAAACCTGTTTTCCTCCTCGCCTGTGGGGGCGCCGCAACAAGAATCACTGCAGGAAACAGCACAAAAACCTCAGAAGACAACACTGAGTGCAACTTCCTCCTTCACAAAATGTAAACAAAATGGAGTGATGTAGGATTTCTCATTTGTCTTTGTTAGAAGGTCATTCATCACTTCTCCCACTAGCATTGACTAGCACATTTGTTTTGAGTCTGTTTACCCAAAATACCGTGCGCTGTAATCCACCTTCTGCTTTTGAAGTGGTCTCTGGTCCACTTGGTATTCACATATGGATTTGAACTGCACCAGAGTTCACTTAAATCAAACTGAGACCTAGATCTGCATACGGACCAAGTTCGATTTTTTTGTCCACATCAGAGTTTCATTATGCGTTCACACTTCCACTAACAAACCAAACTTTCTACACAAACGAACCAGAGTTCAGTTAAAACGGTCTAAATATGGCTGGTGTGAATGAACCCATTAAGTGGCTCCATTTTATCTTTACTACTGAAGAAGCCATTTTATTATAGAAATCTTTTTGAAAATGGAAATACAACTAAAGTCTGCTAATTTAAACAACTATTTAACATTCAGTTATCTCTTTTCCACACTTTTATAGACCCTTCATGACGGCACAGGGACATTTTATTTGACAATTAATGCCAAACATTATTGCCTCACAGCTCAAATGTGAGCAGCTCAGAAAATGTTTTCCTTCTACCAAATTAGTCGTTTCCAATTTTTAAAGTTCTCATTCGTCTTCTTTCCCAGCTCTCCTCTTCCTCCTGCTGAGTCAGCACTTCTCTGCCTCCGTCTCTCCCTCCGTTCTTATCTTCCTCTTTCCTGAAGCTTCGGCAGCGAAACCCCAGGCACAACACAGATCAGCCCCTCATGCTCCTGCTGCGCCTCCGTCAGAGCGAAGAAGGGGAAAACCTCGTCTAACAACGCACTGGAATCATTTGCCTCATGCTTTAATTCTCCTCCATTTCTGTTTATTCCTTTTATGTTAGCATTATATCCCAAAAGAGGCAATCAAAAGCCGTGTTGTCATAATTCTGTGTTGTCCCTTAGGTTATAATACTAATATTCCACATCCATCTGTCATGTAGACTCTGTTTATCTCTGTTTGAAAGCTGAACAACAATATGGAGCTAAAAACAGGCTAAAATGAGGAAATAATGTTCCGTGCACATGGAGACACAGCTGTGGACACTTAATAAGCATTTTAAATGTTTTAAATGCAAGGTAAAGTTTGAATTATTTATATAAGTCAAGGTTTCCCCCAGAAAACTTGCTGTTCCTGATGTTTGGGCGCTAGGGCAGTCATTCATCCAGTGGCTCATCGTCTTTTTGAGTCAAAAAATGTTTAAAGTTGACAAGAAATTTAAAAATATCACTTGATAATTATGTGTTATTAAAAGATTGGAAGATTAATACCTGAACACCAACAATAATGTCTTAAAAAATGCAAACACTTTATAAAGACTTAAATAAATAAGCAATACTCAGCCTGGTGGCCCGCCAGGCTTATAATACACTGGGGGAAACACTGTAAGTGTGTCATGGGCTAGAAGAAGCTTAAGGAAATAAGAACTACTTTTAAAGGCAGATAATTTTCCCCATTAACAGTTCTCCAGTTTTCACTTTTCGCTGCACTGAAATGTTTCGGATTTCAGTTTTTAAATTGGGATTTTATGCGTCTTTGTTCGATTCCACCAGGCCTCATTTTAATGGCTCATTAACGCCATTGTAGATAGAAAAGTAATTTTAAAAAGGAGTGCACTTATGCTTAAAAACTCTGGAAAAAATGTTCAAAAGTTCAAAAATCTTCTAGAAAAACACCTCTAGGTTTCAAATGTCGAACAATCTTTCAAATCTATAATTTTCTATATAAAATACAGCTCAGAAAACTGAAATACCTAGCAATGCTACCTGATATGCCTGCTGTATGCAACCCAGCCAATCCAGGAGCACCATTCAGTAGATTGAACTACTGAAAAAGTTGAAAGAGTTTTTAGAAGTGGTCATGGATTTAAGAGATTCACAAGCAGCTGTGGTCCCGCAAACAAATTTATGAAATGCATCTGCAGTGGATGAACCTGACCCAGATGTTAGTGGCTGTAAAATCCAGTTTTAAATCTTGAAACACCATTAGTTGACTCTAATGTAAATTCACAGTCATTCCCTGACATTAATATGAGTCGCTGCCTGTGGTGTAAAAACTTCTCCTCAGCGTTCCCGCCGAACAAAAGCACTCAGCAAAACCGCAAATATGAACACATATCCTCCAGCAGTTGTGCAGCAGCGTCTTTGAGACCGTCCTAATTATCCTCTCAGCAGCAGACAGAGAGGTTTTCCTCACACGTACACAAAGCGCCTGACTCAGGAGGAAACATCGAGACAGGAAACACCCAGGGTGCATCTGCAGTCTGAGGAGCCGCATTGGGACCGCCGCGCTTCGCCCACCGGCGGCTACAACCGCGCGGTTTCTCCCAGATCGCTCTCTATGTGCTGCGCTCTCCGTTTGTCTCCTCGTCCTGTGTAATCATATCCTTTACACCATCGGCTTCCCATCTAATCTCATGCATCGATACTCTTTAATTAAACTGATTCAGAGAGACTGTCCTCAATTCAATGGCGGCCCCTCGGTACCAAAACGAAGGCGGCGCGGCGTCTCCTCTCTCCTCCCGGGTTGGCGATATGTCACAAAAAGTTCCTCCTAATTATTTCCTGATTTCAGCACTGAAATTGCTCTTTGATGGGTGACAACAAACAGCGGGACGCACGACGAACAACCACCAAGGAGAACTTCAAGGGAGAGAAACCGTAGAACAGCTGCTGGTCGAGTTAATGTCTGAACAGAAACTCAACCGCTGTTCTGTTGGTGTAGCAAACCGAATGCTTGCTTTCAAAGCTGTCAATTTAACCTTCTTTATCCAAACGTTATACCAATGTTTACGATGCAGCATGGTGTTTTGATAGGTGCCCGTTCAATACAGAACACAGTTTATAAAGTGGTACGTTGTTTTGATGGGTTTTTGATTCATATAATATGCAGTTTATGCTGTTTCTACACATTTTTTACACATACAATTTATGCTATTTTTATACATTTTTAGGGCCTGCTATGCAATGCATGGCAGGAACCTACTGTTCTACATCCAATAAGGGGTCTCTTTATTTCCATGTCCAGTATGTTAGTATTATATGGATACTGTACCTGATACTTATCAAAAGCAAGTTTTGTAATGTGAGCTGTAGTAACAATGCAATGGCTCACTTCAGCAGGCCCTATTTAAATTTCTTCAGGAATTTTCTAGTTTTCATATAATCAGTTTATAAATCGGTATGGTACTGGACTAAAAATAAGGGTCACACTGACTGTGTTGATAATAAATAACAGAAAAATTATTGTAAATCAAAATGATCTCATCAGATCATGCTTAAAATAAAATAGGAAAACCGCATAAATATCCATGTGAATCGCTGTATTAGCAGTATTTTAATGTTAAAAACAGACTGTGAATATTGAATTTTGTGGCGTATTTTCTTAGGTTTTGTTTCTGGACTTTATTTAAGTCTGCAGCTTATGATGAACCTTTTGAGAAACAGTTGGACATTTCCTCCCACTTTCCCACTGAAAACAGCAGAAAACTGACCAATAGTCATTTAACAGTTAAACGTTATGCAACATATTTAATCTAAGTCAGTTTGGGGAAAGACCTCAAACTTTAAGGAAACATTCAAACACCAGATTGAACGGAGAAAAATAAAAGTTTGCCGCTCCGATCAGAACGCTGGTTCTGTTTATAATGGGGAAGCCCAGAGTGGGGGTTTCATTTGGTTTCATTTTATTTTATTTTAAATCCCGCTGCAGCTTATCTTTGCAAACAAGGAGCAACACTCCAAGTCCTCCCGCAGCTAGCTCCCGAGCCTCGCAGTTTAATTTGCAGAACAAAGATAATGGAAAATGTGAAACTACAGAACGCTGCGCTCTTCTTTTGAATCCCCCCTCTGTCCTCACCCGCTTATCTACCTTCCCCTCCGTTCTCGTCATTCCCACTCCGGTTTTAACGGGATTAAATCCCCGCTCCGGTTGGTAAACCACACCGTCGTTATGCAAGCTGCTTCCCTGAACTGGACGGAGACGGGTTCCCCTTTAAAGCCCACATCTCCTTCCTCGTGTCAGCAGGTCATCTTGTCTGACTTGCTGCTTTCTTACCGGCGCCATGCATGTCGTCGCTACAGATTAAGCCGCTCCAATCCCATTAGATAACCGCACACCTGCACAGAAACACTTGTAATTCTGTTTAAAGTAGTCTGCTATAAAAGCAGGTTTCATTTTAAGGAGGATTACACGTTGATTGGGGATGAAAGGTAACTCTCTTTCAAAAACAGACACAGTTAACCGACAGTTTTCTCATTCCAAGGCCGGTAAGCAATATTAACTGGTAGTAAGCAAAGATAAGTGACAATAACTGAAAATATACCTGAAAATAATTGACATAATCAATACTCTGATCAAGACCAAAAACTTTTGAATCTTTAAAATAAAAACTAATACTAAGCCAACATTTGCCAAAAATATATCAACAGAACATAGATTTAAGGTGGATGTCTATTTAAATAAGGTTCTCTACTCACTGATTTGAAGAAAAACAGAAAACAAACAAGGTCTGTGGAATTGATCTGGGATTAAAATAAATGCAAAATACACGAGTTTAAAATGTAAAATGGTCAGACCACTAAACGTGTTATTGGTGCTATTCACTATGATGTCGGACAAATAATTTCGTATCAGGACGATAATTATCAGGACGATAATTATCAGGGCGATAGTTATCGTTCTCCCATAATTTTGATTAAATCTGTATGTAATGATCTCTCTTCATTGGTAAATTTCCATTTTTATGTTTTAAACCCCGAAGACGTCTAAACATCGTATCACCTAACACGATGTTGCTCCAATTATCAGCAAACGCCACTAAAATACCCACAGAGAATAAAAATTGGTTCAACTTATCAACAAACAGATGCAATGTAAGCAGAAATTCAATGTTTCTATCACAGAATGGTTTACATTTCCAAACAGTTTCACCTAAAAAGGACAGAGAAACTCGTTGGTGCTTGAGAAAAAGGAGACGTTAATGACCGTATAAAGGCTCAGATTAATAAAAAATATGGATTTTGTGCAGCTGAAGTCACAATTTAAGAGGAATCATGAGAATAAATAAGAAAATACAGAGACTTGTGGGCGATATTTGACAGAAAACGTGTAAAAACCTTTATTTTCTTAGGCTTCCGTCTTCGTTTAGCAGTTTAAGGCTTGAGAGACGCGCTGACATTCAAAGGTCATTAGTCAGATTTAAAGTGATGAAGCTGTAGATGAGGATGACTCACTGAGATTATGGCTCTCTGATCTGATTCCTGTTCTCCTGTACTTCATGTGATCCATTTTAACGCTCACTTAGAAGAATTCAGACCTAATAACGACAGATTATTACGGAAGATTTTTACCTCATTTAAACTAATCTACAATAAGGAGAGTCATTAAGCCTCATATGAAGGTTTAAGTGAGACATAATCAGGATATGATCTCCTGCAGCTGCAGATAAAGAGATCTGACCAAGTTTTCAGGTTATTTCTGAGGATTAATGATCAGATCAAAGAGCTGCTGGATGAATCTGATGCAGCGCCTGGTGTGAAAAAGGCAATGTTTCACACTATTTTCTGTAAAAAATAAATAAATAAATATTTAATATAAATATGTACATTTTTACATTTAATCCTGTTTTGTTACAGAAATGTGACCAAAGGAAAAATAACTCCAAACCACATGTTACCTTCTTTATTATTACCACTTTATTCTCACAATTGTCCTTTCTCTCGCAATATTATGACTTTATTCTCAAATGTATTTAATTTTTTCTTAGTCTGAACTTAATATTCCTTCTTAGAGATCAAATTTTGAAGAAAAAGGAGCAGAAATGATCACAAACATTCAGGTTATCGCTTGAATGAAAACACTTTGTAATCCTCTGATGTGGTTTTGCATAAAAGTTTTAAAAATGTGTTTGATTCTCTATGTGTGCGCGTGTATCGCCAAGAGATTAGAGCCTAGTGAGGAAAAGATAAGCAGGCTTATTAAGAGGTCATTAATAAATTTGTTAATGAGCTCTCCAAGTAAGACAATAAGAGGGAGAAGGAAAGGAAAATCATGCGTCTCCGTATGTGTGTGTGTAGGGGTGTGTGTGTGTGTGTGTGTGTGTGTCATATTCCATATCAACCGTATCTGCAGGCTGCGATAAGTTATCATTATGAGATGCAGCCTGTGACACACACACACACACACACCTCCATTTGCATGAAGAGGGCTTTTAGCGATGCCCTTGTACCCTCAATGACAGTATTTCTGCATAATTCAATAAGCGTGCAGATACACACACACAGGGAAGCCTGCACACAGCTAAACACACATCAGGGAATGATTGTTTAATGTGTAGCTTATGTTAAATTTCTATTACTGGTTTAGATTAAAGAATATTCATGTGTTAGAATGGCCCAGTCAAAGTCCAGACATACATTTAGCTAGTTATCTGTGGCAAGTCTGCTAAATATGATACTACGGAGAATTAGGGACAGACTAATAACAATAATAAACTATAAATGATACAAGGCAAACCTGTCAATAATAGATTAAAGATGTAAATAATGTATAAAATCAGATCACCAAAATAAAGTCGTAATATGAGAAATTTTTTTTTAATAATACCAGAATTTAGTAATAATTTTGAAATAATACAAAACAAAAGTTGTACTAATAGAAAAATAGTTGCAAAAGCATTAAAAAGGTCTTGATATTACCAGAATAAAGTCGTAATATTAGAACAAATTAGTAAATTTATAAGAACTCACAAATAAGGAAATAATTAATCCTTTAACATATTAGCATCTGATTATCAGTAGCAGAACTTTGAAACGACTGAATCTCTCTCAAATAAACCATTTAACTACAGAAGCTTTTTCTCTCATAATTTTACTAAATTTTTTGGTCATACTGCATTTTCATTCTACTATTATGATTTTTTTCCTCATAATTAATAGTACTCAGCCTGCCCCTAATGCTCTGTTGTACTAGAGAAATGCCACAAAAGACAAAGAAATGCCTAAAAAGTGTTTCATAGAGAAAATTATTAAATTATATAAGCTGAGTTTACATTTACAGCCATGAACAACTGGGGAAATATTAGAGCGTGAAGCAGCAACTCTGTAATCTGTAGTGTCAGCATGATGTGCAGCCTGGAGTTTGTCCTCCAACAACAAGCTGAAGATGTTTCTCTGAACTTTTCCTCTGTAATGATCAGAGCAGCAGCAGCTTTTCCAGCACGAATAAAAACACGTTGATAACTTTTAACGTCCCGCATGTGGACGACGGTCAACACACACATCAACACACACATCCAGTGATTTGTCAGGGTTGTTTTACAGGGTGGTGAGAACCGCCGCAGGCTGGAAGCGGAGAAATGCTTTGTGTTTGTTGCGCGAGTAAAGATTTCTGAGTCGGGTTCGATGGTCAATATATGCCGAGTCGGCGCTTTTCAAGGCTGTGCAACTGGATGTGGAGCAGAGGGAGGACGACTGCAGTTTACAGACAAATGCTGTTATTTTATTCATGCTACACCACATGTAGCGGCGGTGAGGGCTGGATGCACTGCTGGTAGAAAGGCAGTTTGTTTGGATGGCAGAAATGAGACCTTGATGGAGTTTGTTCAGATTTAATTTAACATGTCCTGTAAATTTAAGCTAAAAAATAAGCCAACATTTTCAATATCATGATTCCATAAGCTTTCACCTGTGATGCAACCTAGATATTTAGCGCGGTAGCCAAATATTTAGGTTGCAAGCTAAATATTTAGTTATTAACTTAATTATTTAGTTAGCAATCTATATTTAGTTAGTAAGTTGAAAGATTTAGTAATCAAGCTAGAAATTTAGTGACAAAGCTAAATATTTAGTTAGCAAGTTAAATATTTAGCTAGTAACCTAAATATTTAGTTAGCAAGCTAAAAATTGAGTTAGCAACCTAAATATTTAACTAACAACCTAAATATTTTGCTAGCAATTTAAATGTTCAATTAGCAAGCTAAATGTTTAGCTAACAGCCTAAATATTAAGCTAGCAACCTAAATGTTTAGTTAGCAAGCTAGATATGTAGTGACCAAGCTAAATATTTAGTTATCAAGTTAAATGTTGATTTAGCAACCTAAATATTTAGTTAGCAAGCTAATATTTAGGTATAGGGTTAGTTTAACAATTAAATGTTTAAATATTTATTTTCCAAACTAAATACTCCAAATTCAACATTTAGTTTGTAAACTAAATATTGTGAATTAAATATTTAGTTTGGAACTATATTTTTTAATTTATAAAAACGTGGTGAAAATATGACTTTGAAAAATGAACACACATTTTTTTCTGTATGACAGACTAAATAAATCTAAATACTGCTGTTAATATTTTACTGCAAGTCTTTACAAAAAGCATCTCATGCTCTCAGTCTTAACACCTAACAGTCACACCTGAAAACCAAACAAACTACTGGAAATCCTCTCAGATGCATAATGGGAGACAACACCTAGCAGCCCAATCAGCTAATGTCCTTAACGTCACTGTACACAACTTCAACTCAAGTTCCTGTGCATGAAGATGTAAAATGTAATTACTAAACTTCTGCAATTAGAGCAAAGTAGCCGATGACTCCCTCAACCAGTATGTCCTGATCGCCGGGCCTTCCCTCTGATTAAACAGAAAGGAGGCAGAGAAATCAAAGAGCAAAGCAACAGAAGAGAAGTGATCGCCTTATTGGAAAGCTGCCTCCCTCCCCTTTAACCCTCTGCAAGCTCTAATTTATGGAGGAAGGGAATCTCTGAGGATTTTAGAAGGAAGCAATTACCTCTGTTTTGCCTCGCTGTAACATGACAGTACTGATCGACCTGACAATAAGTCATTATGGCTTCGCATTTGGCTGCGAATCTGCAAGTGACCTGCAAGGCTCCGGTTCGCTCTCCTGGGAAACCCCCAGCACCGAACTGTAGCTTCTCTTCTACTCTGCACAAACTTTGTATAAGAAAAATTATAAAGAATGCAAAATACAAAGATAGAAAGTCTGGTATTAATAGTTTTCAGACTTAGGGGTGTCCAAATTGTGGCCGGGGGGCCATTCGCGGCCCTCTGGAAGATTTTGTTCAGCCTCTCCAACTACTATATATATATATATATATATATATATATATATATATATACATATATATATATATATATATATATATATATATATATATATATATATATATATGTATATATAATTTTTTTTGTTAATAGATTATTTCTGCTTTAATTGATTAAACTTTACCAAATACAGAAATCCCTGACAAAATGATTAAGATGGATGCAAAAACATTTGGAAAATTATTTTTCTGTATTTTTAAACTGCCCAACACCGTTTTTATGTTTTGGATAAAAAATAATTTACAAATGTGACATCAGTCGCGCTTAATTTAAATTATTAATGTGTATATATTTTTATTTTGTGCTCTTAACTTGACAAAGTGTATTCAAAGCTGGTTTATAAAATGTGGGTTAATTGAAATAATGAACACAACTTTCAATATAGCAACATTAGCATTGTTAGCAGCCAGCGAACAAGACTTGCTTTTCTTACCCTAAAAATCTATTATAAACTGAATGTTTGTTGTTGTTGTTGTTGTTGTTGTTGTTGTTGTTTTAACTGAAATACAACAAAAAGGAAAAATACATTAACGGCTAATTCAATCATCTTATTGCAACATTCAAAACATTTTTGTAACCGAAAAATCACAGAATGAAGAAAAATAGTTACTGGCTAATAGGCTAACTTAATGTTACACTAAAAAATTATGTATACTTCTCTACATTTTATCAACCAACTTCCAAAACATATTAATACTTACAAAGACGAAAGTTTTCCAAGGTACAAAGCTATAAAGTCAATTCATCGTGTAAATGAGCCGTTTACTTTCTCCTAACGGCCTAAATTCTTGTTAACACGGTTACCGGAAAAATATACGTCAAAGATAGTTTGTCGCTAAAAGTGCTCACTCGGTCGTGATTCAGAAAATACACTCGAAAATACACTCTTTGACGAAGATCTCTTGTAATACAGATGTCCCACTCATATCAAATTTGAAACCCCTCAAAATTCTAACCATTCTTAACATGAATTTAGTCATAAATGTATGACTAAATATAAAGTCATAACTATAAAGTCGTAAATTAGTTTATTTCTACTCTAAACTAATTTACAGTATTTGACTGAATGGCATCACAGTGATGATTTTCTAAAGTAATTTTGCTCTAATCGGGTATAATAATCACAAATAATAATCACAAATGCTCAAATCTCATGTAATTTATCGTCCTGTATTTTATCTGAAGGTGTTGTATTAAATAACAATCCTGCTTATTTTGACTCCGATTCCTGTTGAGTTGATTCGGTTTGAGCTAACCTCCTACTGGTAGATAAGATTTACCGCTGTCATATAACCCTATTTCCTCACAGTACCCACATGTGGGCAATATTAGATGCATCCATTCAACGCATAAATTGGGCATAATCACACATTTTTGTGTGACAGAAGTTTGTACCTCCTTTTCTATCCCTCCAACTGTGTGACAGATAATATAATGTCTGAAGGAAAACCCTGAGTTTAAAGGAATCTCTCCTTCGTAGTGAAGAAGAACCTCTTCAAAGATTAGATATTTTCACAGTTTTTACTGCGTGTGTGTGTAGGTTGCGCTCTGGCTCTAATCCAGCCTCCCAGATTGATGACACATTAAAGTGAAGGACACGTCATGCAGCTCTGCTCGTGTGAACCACATGGGAGCTGCACACAGGTAGACAAGGTGCTGCAATCAGCAAGGTGTCCCTCACATATCAAAGACACTCGCTGTGGGTCTCACCTTCATTCGCTCAGGTTTATTTCAAAGCAAGCACAACCATTCATGTGTTAGGTCTGTATTTATTTCCTATTCACAAACACACACGGTGCACAACCTGCTCCAAGCACAACACAGGAATAGAAAATTATATATAAATGTTTATAATGACCTCATTTGTTTGTATTTATAGGGGAAATGTATGTAATAATTGCATTTGCTGTTGTAGTTTATTTTTACATGTTTGACCAAGTTAGTCAAGTTTTTGTGAGTATCTACATTACCGGTATTAATTTTACATTGGTTATTCCTAATTGTAGTTACTAAACAAGTTAAAATTGTGTCGTTTTACACATTTGACCAAATTCTTGAGAAGATATTTGTGTGTAAGTTGCTGTACTGGTGCATTTATGTCTGTTTTTGTAAACAAAAATGTTTTAAGTAAATTCAGCGCTGGTTTTCTGTATCGGATTGGTATCGGCGGATATTAAACCTCAGATATCAGTAAGCCCGTCGCAATTAGCAAAGAATTAATTAATCGCATGATGAATTAGAACAAGCTTGACAATTTCAGTTCTGATTATTAATAATTTTTGAATGGAAATTTAGTTTACAGAGACTTCATAATCCATTTTAATTATGACTTAGGATAAAGGTGATTTTTATTTCCTTTTTATTTATTGCGTTTAATTGCCATGTTTTATTTTGAATATTTAAAGTATAATTGTTCTTTACAAAATAAAAGTTTATGCATATTGGAGAGGAAAAACCTGCATTATTATTACATTGTCAACATATTACAATATCAAAACAACAATTTTATTGCCAGCCTCTGTTCTTTTATGGAGGTTTGACTGACAGACTGGCCCACCAAGTCATGTCTGCACATTTGCATTTAACAATAGTCGCCCCACTGTTACAGTGACTTTCTTGGTATATTTAGAAACACTTCAAATAAATGGCATTGGACAAAATCTAAATCATTAAATAGGGTCAATCAACATGTTAGGCTTTTTAAAGATGGGTGGTCGGCCAGAATACTACAACCCCTACTATGAAGTCTCTAAACAAAATTGTCCTTCAAAAAAGAGGCTAGTTGAGACCAAAGCACCAGACTGAAAGCTTTTGTCAGCCAGTTTTTGGTAGAAAGCAAAAAACAATAAATTATGCAAATGGAAATTGTTCACATTGTAGGTCTCAATGCTCAATTCCGATTTAGTTTTTTTATTTATTTTTGGCATGGCCGTTCACTTCCAAATATATGCGACCTGCATGTGAACTGCAAGCGACCTGAAAGTGTCCCGCATGCGCAATAGAGGGCGCAATAACGTCACACAATAACGTTCTCAGTGTTTTACCAACCGCCATAAAAGAGACGAAGAAGAAGCAGTGCTCAGTTTTTTGCGGAAGTAAACATGGATGCTAACGGCGGAGCATAGCTTACGGTCTTAAAGCTGTTATCCAACCGGAATGAGCATATTAACAGCTTAATCCTCATTATAGTCCATTATGGTTGTTGTTTTTCTTCCCGCTTGCGCTCATCAGGACGCAGAATAATGACGTTTGCTGAGTATCAGTGACGGTCAGGGCGGATGAACGCAACCTGGCCGTTCAGGATGTGGGTCATATTTGAAAACATAAGATACGTGTCGGATTTAGGAACACATATACAAGTGGCCTGTCTTGTTCAGATGGTCATAAAAAGATCAGATCAGGTCGCATTTAGACAAAAATAAGTCCGATTTGGTCACTTAACCCTGTAGAGTGAACGTAACCTTTGATTTAACTCGTGATTTATCTATTTATTGTTTATAGCGATAGGCATAAAAACTAGAAATGAGTCAGTGACGGTTTCTAAGTTTCTGTCCCAGAGGTCTGGTCTGTTGCAGCACCTGTCAGTAACTCCTGCGCCGCCCCCTCTCCTCCTCCCGGCTGCCTCTGTGATCAAAGTAAATTAGCTCGTAATCAGATACATACGCAAGCAGAAAAGCATGCACACGCAGTCTTTTCCCATAAGGCCAGTTTGTTCTGTGGTTTCACGGACAGCAGGTGTGTGAGAGGTTAACACACACACACACACACACACACACAGTGAGGAGGAGCGGCACCGTGTGATTTAAAGAGCTGTCTTCTGGACAGTGTTGCTCCGGTCAGGGACGCTGTGGCGGCGCTGAGAGAGAGATCAGACTCTCCACACTTCGCTGGGATTCCAGCTCCTCATCTCCCCGCAACGTCTTGCCACGCAGCCCTGAACCGCAGCCGCCATGTGGCACGCGTCCCGCTCAGCTGTGCACGCAAGCCATGCGGCAAATTGATGGCATGTGAACTGCTAATGCGAGCTTTACTGTCCTCTGCATGTTAATATCGCAATTTAAGCCATAAGATATCGATTAAAAGGGCCAGCGCACTCTTCTTGTGACACTGAGGACACTGAGGTTTAAGAGCTCTGAAGATGTGGCATGCTTGGGTAGATAAAATGTGCGCGGCACAATCTCAGCTGGAGGTCATTTCAAGTGTAGAGCCACCAGATCCGAGGTCCCTCTGCTTCATTGCCCTGCTCTAATTACACTTTGGTGTTGTCTGCGCGGTTCTGTGCCAACAGCGATCCACACAGAGTCCAAACAGCACCTCTTGTTCCGAGAAAAACCAAACATACACCAGATAAGACTGACTGATAGAAATGGAAGTTGTTTGGAGGGCAAACAATCATCACCAAATTATGAGTTACGTCTACAGTTGAGGCTGTTTCAGAGAAAAGAGAGAGTCTGGTTTACTTATGGTGATGTATAATGTAAAGTACAGAGCAGAGGAGATATTTTAGGCAAAACCGAAGGTTGGTTGTCATCAACAAACTTCTGGAAAATTGTAAAACAGCAGAAACACTGAATTCCTTTAAACCTAGACTAAAACCCTTCTGTTTAGAGTTGATTTTGTGCCAGAATAAGTGAAACACTAGCAAACATTTTGATGTGTAAATGGCGGCACTTGGAAAAATTTAATGTTTCAAGTACTGATTTTTCAATTACTGGAGCTGTACAAATCTTGTTTGTACAGCACATCCTTCAGACTGGCCAGAAGTAATTAGCAAACACCTGGTGGAACTATGCATCTTATTTTATGAGCTTAAATGTTGGTAAAAATATTGTGAAAGGGTTAATAGAGCAGCGGTGTTGGAGACCCAATTTCAATCAGGAAATAAAATTTTATTTAACTCATATTTGATTTATGTAGTATTTTTCTAACAACTGGAGCTAACATAGTTGCTTGATTTTGCTATAAAATGGAAAACACATAAAACTGTCCCTACATATTGTATTGATATAGGTATTACCATCAGATTGGTGCATCTCTAGTAACAACTAGACTGAAATTAGAGTGAAATGTTGGTGACTGGGTAAAATCTCCAACAGGAAGTCAGTCGTGGAAGGTCTGAACAAAATGCAGGTTTTTACCAAACTAGCTGACATGGCCATCATCTGTGTTATATTGTGACTGGACCAAAGACAAGATGATTAGGCACAGCGAGAGGCGAGAGCCAGAAAGACCCTGGGACAGACAGTTATAAGAGTCTAGATGTCCTTGAGATGATAAGTGTGGAGGGGGATCAAGGCTGTGGCAAAGAGGGAGAGAGAAGAAAGGGAGGTTAGACGGAGAGAAGAGGAGTGAGGTGATGGATTGAAAGGAGGGAGGAAGATAAAACAGTCCTCACTGAGCGTGGATTGTCCACAGCGTCCGCCCAGAGATGAGGCAGTAAATTTCCCCGGATTCAGTGTGCGCTCTCCAAACGCCGCTGCACATTATTGATAAATCGGTATGTGTTAATGAGAGAAGCCGATGTGGTCTGATGAATCATGACACAACAATGAGCCTTAAACACACCCACACACACAGAAACTAATTTGCAGCACCAGGACGGACACTTGGCCCCTTCGCCGCAACAACAGCAACTCCAAGTGTTATTCCAGCCTGTTAACATCGAGCTATTTCTGTTTGATATCCAATAGGCGGCTTATCATCCTCATTAGATTATATCACACACACACACAGAAAGCCGGGGTGAAATTATCTCTCACCTACACTCCCTTTCTCAATTATCACAGAATCTCATCATTTGTTTGTGTTTGTGTCGGCTGATTTATTAGTTTTTCTAAATGTGTGTGGGTGTATTTTGTTTTGCTGTGATTCTTGGTACCTGTGTGTGTGTGTGTGTTGTTGCAGGGCGAGATGACCTTGTTATAAGCTGAGTGGGCTGTAGTGCCGGGGCATCATTAGTATGGGTTAGGTTAGCCAGTGTTTGTGTGTGTTTGTGGAGGTTAGAGGGTAACACAGAGGGGGAGAGATGGGGAATAGCCATATAAGAGTGAACCAAAGGGTCAAAAAGGGACACACAAATTTGTCACCACCGCCATCCGTCACGTAGAGGCAACAACTGTTTGAGGAAACACACACACACACATGCATTTGCTATATTGTAACACCTCCTCCTCTCCTACAATAGCTTCAAATGGCCTTCAGCAGCACAAAGGGAGCCTGAACAATCCGGTCACAATGTAATGACGCAGTAACAGACAGCGTTAGATGCATGATAACGTCTACACACAGGGGAAGGTGTGGGCTTAAAATGGAGAGAACAGATTTTTACACCGGAATCTAACAATGTGCCGACACACTGAGCGTGCATTCACCCCAGTTTAATCAAACCGGTTCATTTGAGGAGATGTGAACGCGCAATTGGACTCTGGTCCACCCAAAAACCTCGGTTTGGTTGTGGTGAATGCGGTTCGAATGCATATGTGAATGCAAGCGGACCAGAGGCTGCTTAAAAGGAGGAAGTGGAGTATTTACCCTGGGCATTCTGGGTAAATATAATCAAAACACACAGAAGAAATGATTTGCAGTCTTTTGCCAAAGATTGAAGTATCAAACGCACGACCTACCAATGAGTTAAAATGAGTAAAGCTAACAGGTAATCTGAGAAAAGCTAAGAGCTAATCTGAGTAAGACTAACTTCCCTAATTGTTTTGTAAGCTAACTTACACAATTGTTTTATGGTGTTCAAGACCCATCTAGAGACATGCATTGCAAATTAGCTAAGGGTATAAATTAATATATTAGCTAAGCTAAATTAGCTAAGGGAATAAATGTTTGTGTTTATACGTAAAACTTGTCTCCATGTAAAGAAATAATGAAAAAGAAACAATTTCTCTGAGTAAAGCTAACAGCAAATTAGAGTCAAGTTAAAATCTAATCAGATTCAAGCTAACAGCTAATCAGAGTCCTGTTAATCTGAGTTAAGCTAACAGCAGTGCAAAACGCCTGGGTGGACCCAAGATTCTGTTAGCTTGACAGCTAATTACAAGCAAGCTAACATCATCTCTGAGTAAATCCAAAAGCTAATCAGAGTAAAGTTAAGAATTAAGAGCTAATCAGTCACACTATTAACTAATCTGGGTCAAGCTAACAGCTAATTTGAGTCAAGCTAACTGCTTATCTTAGTCCAGCAAAGGTAAATATGTGAAAACCAGCTCTGAATTCAATATTACAGAGAAATTTACTAACTTAATATCTAGTACATAAATTTGTGATTAGATGCAGTCACTGATTTTTTAAATTGGTGCGTCTCGAAATCACAGATACTTACGGTAAAACAATCACATGCAGGAACATATTTTACCATCCAGATGAAGATGGCAAAAAAACAACAACAAACACATGCTATAGATTCAGAACAAGATTGCTACTACTACCAATATTTGCAAGATAGAAAAATGACAAATATTAACAAAATTAACACAGAACTGTTTGACTAATATTTCAAATATGTAGCAAACGCTTCCTCAGTTGTGCCACAGTGTTAAATAAAGATGTGATAGAGTGCAATATTTCAGTAAGAGAGGAAGAGGAGGAGAAAGAAGAGGAGGAGGACACGGCTTAGGAATATTCTAGTCGATTATTCTTGGCCAAGGGTCAAACGTGGCCTAAGGATGAAGCTCAGCGAGGGAGGAAGAAACTCACAGATGAGGAGAATTCACACTCATACACACATATTCATGGCCAGAGGTCAGGAGTGTCCTACATACACCGGAGTGGAAAGTATTTCCCCATTATAGTCTTCTTTGCTGTCATACTTAATAGTTTCAGATCATCAAAAAAATAATACCAGACAAAGACAGTCTGACAAATACAAAGCAATCTTCAGATGATTTTGTTCACTGAGAATAAAAAGCTACCAAGCCAAACCTTGATAGGTGATAACTGGCAGTAGCTGAATTTCCATTGACCGTAAAATAAAATAGAGAAAATCTTCTAAAAGGCAAACTATTTTGCACAATACTGCATACTAAATACTCAGAAACCTCAAGGGAAAGATGGAGATGAATGTAATTTACACACACTCAGTCATCCCTGCGCTCTTATGGATAAATATGTCACATGTAGCCCAGTTTCAACTGAATCCATACGAAGCGGTGACGCTGTTTGAGTTCAGTCCAAACAATCGGTATTACTCACGTGTGGCCTTTTCTCAAAGAGCCCTCACTGCCACGGCCTGTCCAACAAATTTTACAACCATAATTACAATAAGAGAGCGGCCGCCTCCATGGCAGCTGCTGCTTCCCCGTTAGAGGTTCCCCGCGTAATTATCATGATGAACTTGGCACACTCAGGTAATAAATACCACAAGTCACTCACACACAGCTGCTCTTACACAAGGTGGAAGGCGATACACACATTATGTGAAAATGGAGTCAGGTAGAAGAAGGAGCAGCAGTCAGGAAACCAGGAAATGGGTAATAACATGAAAACATGATTCACACGAAGACTGGGTCCATTCAAAGTGTCATAAATGAATGTTTCTTTCATGTGGAGAGCAGAAAAAAACTAATTATACTACCCAAAAAAATAATTTAGACAAATAAAATAACAAGAAACTAACTTAAACACCCCCCAAAGGAAAAGAAATGTGAATTATAATAATAATAAACAGGAAGTAGAGGTTGCAAACTAGCATGGACTACTCAGAACTTATTTGGAAAATGTGCTTCCAAAAAAAGCCAAAAGCCACCGCGAGTGAACATAAAAACTTTTTGGTGAAACTGAGGAATTTATTTAAAAAAATTTCAAACTCCGTCAACATTTTCTAATGCTGATGGAAACACGTTTAAAAATGGAAATAATTGTAATGATACTATTCTTTAATAAGGAAACAATGATGTGTAACTTAATATAATTGTTTACATTTTATTCAAAATGTTGATTTTTCTCTCTACTTAATCTTAAGACTTAGATAAATTTGGTGTGTAACAGAAGCACTTTATTTGGTTTTACAATCATCAATCGTCTCTAACGAATGAAAACAGATTAATCTGAAATTATAACACTGATTTGATTAAAACCTTCTAATAGCAGCTCATTAAAAAACAGTTAAACCGAGAAACCATCCAATCATCGATCTGTTCATCATACTGAGGGTCGATGGAGCCTTTTACCCAATCAGACGACTTTGTTCGATGCTGGGAAACGTCTTCCCTCCAAATAAACACCAATATGATTATTGATTTTAGGAGGAAAACCCAACAAGCACAAAGTCAAAGGTCAAGCTGTTCATCTGCTTAAGGAAACTGTCATTTTCACATGAACCACGTTTTATCGTCTTTATTAAGTTTTATCCTTGGTGGCATGGTTTAACACCAAGGAGTTTCCTTCAACTGATATATTATGAGAAAAAAGTCAGAAATTTGTTTTTCAGTGGCTCTGATCCTCTTCTGTACGTAAACAATACCTTATTTGTCATTTATGTGAATGAAACATTTCTATTTAGCAAAGTCAAACGTAATTTTGGCAGATTTTAGATAGAAGACCTGGACAAACATGCTTTCTCAAATATATAGCCTGTGTTTAAACTGAAGTGGCAACAGCAGAGTTTAAACTAGGGGTGTCCAAACTTTTTGCCAAGTGGGTCAAAACTGCCAACTCCAAAGACATCGCGGGCCAAAAAAACCAACATAACATCAAGCAAATAAAGTAGCTCGAAATTTATTGTAGATCAAAAAGTTGAAAGTGATTTTTATAATGATGTTTTAGGGTCATTGTAGGTAGAAAAAAAAAGAGTAAATTTCCTCCAAAAGCTCAGAAATTTTGTGATTAATCTCAGAAATTCTCTAGAAAACGTGGAAAGTTTCTAGAAAAATGTTCAAAAGAAATTTTTGACATTTGAAATTCAGAAATTTTCAAGTTTTTTTTTTAAATCTCTGATGTTAATCTAAAAATGTGATTTTCTAAAAATGTAAATTTTCTTGTTTTTTCTAGAAGTTTTCTGAGATTATTCTCTAAAGTTATGACTTTTATTGTCAATTTACTGTCTTTTTTTTCTACAACTGCCCTAATACAATGAAGCAGATTTTACATGTATTAAAATAAATACATCTAGTTTCCAGTTTCTTTGGTGCTCGATTGAATAAATTTAATATCAGTAAGAAGAACAGGATCTGGGTCTCTCTCTTTCAAAATGTTGCTACATTTAGCCAAGTTTAAGAAATAATAAAAGTTGATTTGGGTGCAGCAAAGATGAAAGGTCTCTTGGTTTCACCTTTTGTTAAAACTTAGTTAGAAAAACAAGAAGCTTTACATTTTCCTGTGTAAGAAAATTATGCTGGTAACAATTTTTACCCTGACAACAAATTAAAAGTCTCATCTGCATCTAAAGGCCAAATTTTTTTACATTCTTGAAGTTTGGGGGCCGCACAAAATAAGTCCAACGGCCACAAATGGCCCCTGGGCCACAGTTTGGACACCCCTGGTCTAAACTAATGTTTTTGAAGTGGTTTTATGTTTTTGAAGAATTACGCTGCAAAAACACCAAATCTTACCAGGTATTTTTGATTTCCAGTGCAAATATCGTTACACTTGAAATAAGAATAAAATAACTTTTAAGTAACTTTTCAGCATGATATAGGAGCTTGTTTTAAGTAAATAATTCCTTAATATTGATAAAAATGTGCTAGTTCCATTGGCAGATTATTTTACTTATCAAATGAGAAAAATGTTTTAAATAATCTTCCAATGGAACTAGTAGTTTTTCATCAATATTAAGGAGTTATTTACCTAAAACAAGCCCCCATTACTTACTTATTTTATTATTTCAAGTATACTAAATACTTTAAGATTTCTTTGTTTTTGCAGTGATACTTTAGGGTTTCAACCTTTAAAACCTGCCCAAAATGCCCAAAACTAATCGCACAGCAGGAAAACAGGTAAATATTCGGCAAAAGCTTGGATGAAACCGAAGCAAAATTGTTGTTTCCATTGTTTTGTAATAATCACAATTAGCTGCAACACATGTAAAAGTGTGTGTGAGCTGCCTTTAATAAAGCCCTGGCAGAGTCCCGGCCTTCAGAATCAGAAATGAGACGTCTCCTGACATTTTTATTTAGCGCTGTGAATCACTGTCGGTTAGAGCCAAGTTCACTGTGTGCCTCCAGATTTACCAGCATGTGTCCGTGTGCCGACACGTGCCCCAACAGAGCCATCTCTGCAGTCACAACACGGTGGTCAGTGTAACTGAACCGTGCATGTTAAGCTGGAGTTTACTCCCTTCCTGCTGATGCTGTTATGCAGAGCTGTGAGGAAGGATTGGTTGGGACGTTTTCCATGTTCAGATTAAGTTCTGAAGTCTGAAATTAAAGGGCTGTGCATGTACTCTGGTGAGGCTTTACAGTTCAGGATTAATCAAAATCCGTTTAGCCGCAAAACTCAGCCAGCGAGGAAGGACAGAAAGTGAACTCACCCGGTCTTTTTTCCATTTTTCTCCCTCGACTGCCACATAGTCGAACTTTTGATATCAATATGAGGATTTGTTTCTGGCAGAGAGACTTGTTGCTCTTCGGGCACGGCTTGCGTTTGCTGGCAATCTGCCGGTTTGCTTGGGGGTCCTTGACCTCCCTTCGCTGGCGAATGAGGGAGCTGGCGAGAGCGGCCATCTTCCCAGTGCCGAGCCTTACCCCGCTTTGCCGGCCTTTGGCGGCTCGGCGGCGCCCAGGTGTCCAGGGGTTCCTCGGGCCACCCCCACCGCCCGCTCACCCAGGGCGATGAAGCACCGCTCAGGGGAAAGCTGCAGAACAGATGAAGACGTTGGGGTGGTTCCGATTCAGGACGGTCCAAAGAAATAAGGATGAAGATGTGAATACAAGGGTGGCTACTTCAAAATCCCAGACAGATTTGATGAAAGCAGGTGAAGAAGGTGAAGAAATCGATGATTTTTTTGGTTTGAAGTCGCCGATCTTCTGCTGGGACGAGCCATTTCCAATTCCCCCGAGAGCACTCCCGGCTCTGGGCAAGTTCAGCTCAACCAAGTCCGAAAGGACACCGAACCATCCGCCACATCGTGAGCCCGAACACAGATCAGTCCAGATTTCAACCCCTTCACCTTCTGTCCTTCACCAGTGAAATTTCTCCATCCGTGACCGCGTCGGAGCAAGACGAGTCAGAAGAAGCAGTCCCGTCCGGCCCGAGTTATCAGGTCTGCAAGCTTGTCAAGGGACGCGGTCCTTGATGAATGGAGCGTGCCTTGATACCAGGCTCTCTCCAGCTCCCCTGGCATCACCCCTCCGATCACTTGCGCGCTGAGAGAAGAAGGAAAAAGAGACACACAAAGGCTTGATGAATCCACTACTGCCCAGAGACAGAGGTGACATTCAAAAACAAGCGAGAAATAATGAAGGGAAGAGGGAGGGGGTTTCAAGAAAAAGAGCAGTCAGTCTCTCGTATCCCCCCCTTCTGTCCGATCGAGCTCTCCAACTCTCAGAGCGGAGCGCGGCGCTGTGTCCTTCAGCCAGGCATGCCGCCTCACAGCAGGGGGACGGGGGATGAATGAATGTAGAGGAGGAGATGAGATGACGAGGGTGGGGGTTAGTGGAGTGATCTTGCAGGTAGATGTGCCTTACTCTCATGCGAGAGTCTCCGCCGGAGGGGGACAGTGGTCCGGTCCGGTCGGGGCGCAAGTCTGTCCATGAATGTGTGGAGAGGAGTCAGTGGTCGGGGGGCGACCTCTCCGAAAGCGCACGTGTAGATGGAGCGGTGGCACAAGGTGAAGGTGTGTGACACAGGCATGTGAATGTGTGAGTGTGTGTGTGTGACTCGGCGTCTCATTCGTCCCTGTTCACAGTGCATTACTGAGCGAGTGTGCTTCACACACACACACACACACACACACACTCCTGCTCTCTCTCTTTAATTCATTTCCCTGAACACTCCTCTTTCTCCTTCCCATTTCTCCTCCCCCTCCGTCTTTCAGATCCCGCCTTCCACGTCGGAGATTTTAGGTCCCACCTATCGCCTGGGACGGGGTTGGGTTGGGTCGGGCTTGGCGGGGGTTGGTGGGGTACCCCTGGCTCCACCCCTCTTCCCCCTCAACACCAAGCTCTGAAGTGATGTTGGCTTAAAGAGACAAACTGAGCCAGCCTGTCAGTGCTGAGCTCTGAGCTCTGGAAAGGACGTAAAGATGCCGTGACACAGTCTGGGCCAGTCAGCAACCTTACGTCACCGCCGTCATGTACGCCAAACACTAAAACGCTCCATCAAACACTTGTACCGCCTGGCTCAACATGACAAGAAGTTGGATTTGACCGGATATGAACAAGGACCTTTGCACAAAAACTGTGGTCTACAGAGATCCCAGCTGCTTGTGCTAAAGCCAACTTTCAAAATTTCAAAGATCTGAATGCAAGTATTTGACTGGTTCTCTTTTTTATGCTTTGGTGATCACCTGATGATTCATAATTTGAAAATCATTATGTACTAAATGAGTTTTTGCCATCTTTTTGGTTCATGACACTTATGTCATAGATATTTTAATTATAAGAGTGTTTTTACTGCTTTAAGGTGACCTATTATGCTTAATCAAACAGCTTAGGAGAAGTCTATTGGCTAAAATGAGTCTTAATAACGAGGTTGTATTCTGGTAAGTTCTGCCTATTTTGAGTTCCTTTCAGAACTTTTTAGTCACTTTAAATAAGCTGCTGTTGCTGGCCACACCCCCCAGGTCAACTTTTACACTCACACATGAAAATGGCTGCAAACAGATGTGCAATTACACAACCTTTGAAAAGCAGAAGTGGAGCCTCCTGAACAACCAACAAGAATGCAGCAAGTGGTTTCTGGATGGTAAGTCAACAACAAAACACTTTTCTCTTCCAGCAGCCATTGTACAGAGCATAGAGTGGAAAAACCAGCTGCCCAAACATACTGGAGCTCAGATTGGGTTGCTAGGTAACGGCGCAGTGCCAGTCCAATATGACCTAACAATTGGGAGGTTTGTGAAACGACTCATTTTCCAGACACCAAAAAGCATTTACTAATTGCCCAAAAGCGGCTGAGACTCTGATAAAAGTATAAAATAAGCAAAATACGAATTTTGAATAACAGGTTACCTTTAATAACAATGCAGAGTGGCTCAGATTTAGAACTGCTGCCTTGCAGAAAGACGGTCCTGGTTTCAATCCCAGACTGGGGTCTTTCTGCATGTTCTCTGCATGCTCTGGGTACTCCTGCTTCCTTCCAACCATGAAAAGACACGAAAGATACCAAACAATATTGAATGAGTAAAGTCTTTACCCCCGTTCCTTTCCATAGCAGTGGAGTTGACAAGGCAGATTCTGTTCCTGTCTCTTAAAGTCAGGATAGTTTGCTCACTTATAGAAGAAAAGATGTCATTTTCGGAGTTAAACAAGAGTTTTAGGTTTACTGAGCAACCATAGGAGAAAATTCACTTAGTGGAGCCGCGGTGATAAACTGCCCACACAAGCTGAAAAAAAGGGTGTAAAATAATTTCCGCTCTGATGTTATACAAGGTTTGCATTAAACTGAGATGACAGCTAAGCAAGAGTGCTCACCCTTTGGAGCAGCCGGCGTTCCCCGGGGACGAAATGTAAAGCGATCGAGGGAATCTGTGATTTGTGAGAGGAAATGGCCTGCCGCTCTATTCCTCTCCGTTCCTGCTGGCCTCGTAAAGAGCAGCAGGAGAAAACCCTGCAGGATTCCCCCCTTTACACACACCAACACATACTCACCTATGGCAGGTTTCCTGAGCTGTTAAATAACATAATTATCTCTCCGCACTCCAGTGCTTCACTCTCACAGCAGTGTCCATTGTGGGAGGCATCCACAACATTCACCATGAGGATCAACGTGGTACCGACTCAGAGAGTCTGCCAAATGGAAACAAAACACTGGCAAATTCATGGTGAATAACATAACGGGGCTCCTTTGGGGTCAATTAGGGTGAAACTGTCAATTCCTGTTAGGAACCTAACAAGCAATCTGGCAGGATTTTCTCTCCCTAAGCACCAGAATAAATAACTTGTATTAACTGTTTGTTGTGCCTTGGACAAGTTTTCTATTGCTTTAGCATAACTTTAACTAACTTTGCTTTAGCTAACATTGAAAACGTTTAGCACACTTAGCTTCCTGTAAATCAGAGGAGTCAAACTCATTTTTGTTTTGGGTCAAATCAAGATCATAAATGCTCTTAAAGGGCCGGTTTTGCCAGAACGTATTGATAAAACCTGTTCAAACTGTTAAAAATATCAATGGATTCTTAAAATTCAATAATATTATTGAACATCCAGGATTTTACAATTGTTTTGTGATTTTTGCAATAAAAATCAAAGTGTTTGTGGTACTAATTTGGAAATATTTGCGCTTATTTATGATGGTAAATGCTACTTTAAAATGACATCAACTAAGGCCCCCTGGTGGCGTGGAGGCTTAACTCGCATCGGCTCTGCTGTTGGAGCTACTGCCTGCGTCACAAGAGCGACTTTCTTACAATAATCATAGCCGCCATCTGTAAAACTTTACGACTGTCGTACTTGGAGCTTTAAGGATGAGTCGAGCCACACTGAAAAAACACAAAGTGAAAATAAACCATTTGATTGGCAAAAGGAGAGACTTACCCAGAGTTCCTTGCATGGAAGACCTGAGTATTGTAACCGCTGCCTCGAGGGACCAAAATAAATAAGAGGTTAAAGGGACACTCCTGTTTTAGTTTTACACAAAGAAACAGAATTGAGCCCAAGTAATAGAGGCGAGAGGTGAAATGGGGATTCACCCATAAGAACAAAGTCTCAACAAGCAAAGAGTGGAAAATACAGACGCCAGCAGACTGGAATGAAGACATCATTGTGCACAAACCAGCCGAGACACAGAAGAGGGAACGCCAGGGGAGAAAACAGCAACGCTAAGGAGACAAACACAAACTCTGGCCAAGATACAGATATACGGAGACAAAGGAACAATAAAACAAAGAGGGACAGAGAGGATTGGATTAGACCTCATAGCCAATTTGTCGGGGTGTGAGTATGAGAAGACATATTTTCTTGAAATGTGTTGCTTGTACATACGGCTGGACAATATGCCTGAAAAATGTATCGCTATATAAGAGTTTCATATCAGTCAATAGTGATTGATTTTTTTGATTTACATATCTGAAAGACTTGCTTTCCTGTTTTATCCAGTTTTCAGTCCATGCTGTTATTGTTTATGCTGCAGAAACAAAAAATCATACCAAGTATTTTTGTCTAGTTGCTAGTGCTCATATCTTAGTTTTATCACATTTAAGGTGTACTAACTTAAAAGATTTTTGTGTTTTTTTTTACAAACATTTTGGAGTTTTTCTAAAGTAAATAATTCCTTGATATTGATTTAATACGTACTAGTTCCACCTGTAGACTGTTATAAACAAAATAATATTGCTTTTAATCGTTATTAAGGAATTATTAACTTAAAAAAAGTTCTTATATCTTGTAGAAAAGTTAGTCTTGTCTTATTTCTAGTGTATTCAGGTATAGCAATAGAAACTAGGCCAATAAAACTTGGTAAGAGTTTTTGTTTTTTGCAGTTTATTTTTAGGCACAGTATTGAAACATTAAGCTGCTGCTGCGCCAGTTACTCTATGTGTTGTTGCTAGATAACCACAGAATGAATGAGTTGCTAGGTAACCAAAGAATGAATGAGTTGGTAGGTAACCACAGAATGAATGAGTTGCTAGGTAACCACAGAATGAATGAGTTGCTAGGTAACTAAAGAATGCCTAGCTGGCTGTGAGAGATTAAAGTCTTTGTCTTGGTGAAATTATTGAATATTCTAATAGATGTATTATCTATTAATATTGATCATGTACATTTTGCAATATATACTGCTACTGATTCATTGACCAGCTCCACTTATACATTCATTTATGTAGCATCCAGTCAGTTTTGAGAAGGCCAGAACTGAAGGTTAAATTATGATTTATTACAGCCATCCATAACATTCATTAACAAACCTAAGAGCTAGACAAGAATAAATAATAATTACAATCAGAAATCACAGATTTTTCTCTAAATATTTTGAATTAATCAATTAAGCTTCAATCCCAGTTGCAAACCTTGTTCCCTTAGCGACTGGAGCATGTGTTGCAATAAGCAATAAATCAATTAATTGGGTAATAAATTAAAAGAAACTCAATAATTTCCATTTTTATGATGTATAATTTTTCGTTTTTTCTCTTCCTACTAAAAACTGGATGATAAAAGTTTTCAGTTTGGTGCTCTGGTCTCAATTGGCCTTTTTTATGCAAACAAATTTGTTTAACAAAACTTATGAATTCATTTTGTGTTGTTTTGTTTATTTATTTTGGATATTCTTCCAGTGTTAAGTGTTCATTAGAATTTAAAGTTTATTGCATTACTTTTCCTTTACTATAATATCACTTGAAAATCGTCTCAGAACAACAACATTATCGTTTATCGCAATAACTTTTCAGACAATTTATCATCCAGCAAAATTTGTTATTGTGGCAGGACTAACTGAAGCTAAATTGAGTAGCTTTTTAAAACATTTTTCTGTTAACCTTTTCAGATATAACCATGTTCCGCTACCATAGCAACGGAACACGGTTGCTATGGTACAGAAGCCTAACCAGAGATTTACCAAAATAAAAGCGTATAACCTCAGATAAACAAGGCCACCTTCACCCATTTGGCCTTTTCAAATTGATTTTGGTCCCAGAGCAGCTCCAGTTTTTCCATTCATCCCGTTCGTGACTGTGGTTGTTGTTAAATCACGTTTTAGCATCTGGAGGAATAAAAAATGGTAGAGATACCAAACCTATTAGTCAGGATTTGTCATCTCGACATGGGGAATTGCAAGAAGAGAGCTGAGGGCGCAGATGTATTATGACTTCATATTTCAAACAACATCCCTCCAAGTCTTTGGTGTCACAGACAAAAAAAATAATAAATAAAATCCAATAAAGACGGAAAGTTTACGCTGGAGCCATGTTGCTGCTCACGTTTATCATGAGTTTACGTCGGTCTGTCGGCGGACGGCGCTCCATTTTTGAGTCAAACCATGTATAACGCTAAGTCTCCAGACACAGCAGTGAATTAGACCCTGAATTACACCTCGGCGGCACAGCACTGTCTCAGATAATGTAGTAATGGACTGCTCCTGTGTGTCAGTCAGGGGCTGTTAACCGGCACAAGCCTGAGACAAATGGGCCCCAAATTGGGATTGATATGGAGGCTTTCCTGCGGGGAACTTTAAATGAACACATAATGCAGGTATCCGCCACTCTGACTTCCCTCGATGCTGCAAATAAAAGTCGGTGACAGAGAAAGAGAGCAGGCTGGAATGCAGATGTATGGTGGCCGGGTTTTACTACACCTGCTGCAGATTGGGTCGACAGATTCACATAAATCTGCTGGACGCTGCAGCGTGTCAGACCGTGCAAAAGTTATAAACCAAAGCAGTAACATGTATCCTGCTCTGTCAATTAGCCAGACTTTCTTATGGTGCTAGATTTTAACCAGCAAGTTCAAGTAGGTTCTCCAAGGTGAATTTGACAAGAAAAAAGTCTGGATATTATGAGAATAAAGTAAAAATATTATGAAAATAATGTAATATGAGAAAAAAGTCATGACATCACGAGAATAAAGTCATATTATGAGAATAAATTTGTATGAGAATAAAGTTATAACATGAAAATAATGTAATATGAGAATGAAGTCGGGATATCACAAAGATAAATTCTTAATATTACAAAATAAATATAAAAATGAGGTTGTATTATGACTTATGATTTATTTGTTATTGTAGATAGACAAAAATAACAGGAGTAAATTTCTGCTAAAGCTTTTTTTTTTATTAATCTCAGAAATTTTTTTTGAAAAAAACTGGAAAATTCTGAGTAGGGAAATTCGAAAATGTTCGATTTTTCAAACTCAGAAATTCCCAAGTTTTCAAAGTCGTAATATCATGGCTTCATTTTCATATTATTACTTCTTATGATTTGTCAGGGCTGCTGTAGACGGAAAATAAAAGCGTAGATTTCTGCTTAAAACTCAGAAATTTTGAGATTTATCTCGGAAATTTTCTTGAACGAACTCGAAAGGGGAAAACATCATATTACAAGTTAAATAACCCGCCAACGGAACAAGAACTTTTTCATCAATATTAAGAAATGATTGACTTTTAAAAAAAGCTTCTATAACTTGCAGAAAAGTTGCTTATATGTTTTTTTCTTATGTCAATTGCTCTACTTGGTAACATTTTCTTTTAGTTTTGCAGTAACTAATTACTGTTTCCAAGTAACTTGACCAAATTATACGACAAATCGAGGCTCATAAAACCACAGGATTTACAGACGATGGATTGGACGGAGTTTCTAACCTCGTTAGCTGCTGCTTATTCATCCGACTGTCAGTTTTTTCCTCTCTAATTGTGGCCATGTGCGCAGAGGAAGGTTCACGTTCTCCCCACCAAGCGATTATGTGAGAGCAGCAAAGCGTCACTTCCTCCACTTTTCTGTCTGTTCTACAAGACGAGTAACAACACTGAAGCTCCCGCTAATGGTTCTGCCAGAGACGTCCCAGTCTGCAGACTGGAACCATCATGAGGCTCAGTGTGAGCGCAGAAAGTCTGAGCCTCGACCGAAAGGAAAAACTGTCGACTCTGGAAATATAACAGCACCAAAAAATGTTATTTTGTTTTATGTGATATTCATAAACATCTAAATTAGAACCAGACTTATAGAGGAAGATTTCTACTTTGACAAAGAAAACAAAACTAAATCTTCAAAGAAACAACTCGAAGAACAAAACTGACTCTTTAGCTGCTTTTCCATTGATCATATAATTACGCAATTTTATATTTTTTGCTTAAGGTGGTTTTCAGCTGTACCAAAATTGGTTTAATTTAAGAAACTGCAACAGAAACACTCTTTCCACATCACACAAGTCATGTAATCAACAACTGGATGTTGCTACTGGCAGAAATGACGAAGAAGACGACAGGAAGTTGTAGGAGTGTCACGGCGTAGCATGTTTTTAATGTGATTTTATTTAATGGAAACACAGCAATTGTGAAATTTTGCTTTTTCTACTTCAGTGAAATATCAACAAAGTTTTGCCCACATTTGTAATTTGTGAAACGGTATAGTTTAAACGAGAGATACAGTCGGATGTTGTCAGCAAGCATCATAAAAATACAGAATAATGTAAAATTAAAATTACAGTGGGCCTAGAACAGAGCCTTGTGGTACTCAAGAGGTACCGTTGGAGGAGAACCTGAAGTTTGAAGCTTAAGTGAGTGGTTTCAGTGATAAATGAAGAACAAGACGAGTCACCAGTATCTGGAGTGTTGATTTGATTCTTTCATGCATGTTTTATAAATCCTTTCATCTCCCGTGGAAACCATTCTCCCCCACTCAGCTCCTTCAGACTAGCCAGTAGCAATTAGCAAACACCTGGTGGACTCCGGACAAACCAGATCTTCTTATTGCGCCACACATATAAAAACACTCCAACTGGAAATTGTGTTGTTTTTTTTTTTTACTTTAGCAGAATATTGACAAAGTTTTTGTTTCCAATTCATCCAAGCAGCGATACGACCAACGATTTACATCCGGAGGATCAGACCTGTGGCTCCCTGCAGCGGCGCCTCCATCTGTGAAGCAGCTGATCTTTTCTAAACCGTCCGGCGTCGTAAACATTGTCTCTTTGTGTGTCCTAGATATTCATGAGTGAGCAGAATCTCAGACAAGAAGTCTGAAGACAGGAGCGGCGGTTAAAAACGGGGAGAGAGGACCTGACAGGACAGAGGCCAGGAGGCACTGACATTATGTCCTGAGACAGAACTCTGCAGAGCACGACTTGAGAGGAGATGAAAGGAGGAGAGGACAAAAACAGAAAGATGAGGAAAAGGAAGCTGACAAGGGACACCAAAAAAAAGGAAAAGATCCATCTGAGCCGACAGAAAGCAGGGGAGGAAGAAACGCAAGCAGCTTTGAATTCTCAAGGAGCCGAAGACATGGAGGGGGACGGACCCGACCCGACCCGCTGTCTGGTGGAGATACCAAGCAATCCCTCTGCAGTTCAGAGACCCAAACCAGCTCGGTTCGCTGGAAAGAGGAAGTAGGACACAAACTGCACTGTTTGACGGCTCATTCAAACCTTTTTAAAGGGCCAGCATCATGAAAAACC
>NW_015114685.1:0-18503 GCF_001443285.1 Poecilia latipinna | reverse complement strand
TTACAGTGGGCCTAGAACAGAGCCTTGTGGTACTCAAGAGGTACCGTTGGAGGAGAACCTGAAGTTTGAAGCTTAAGTGAGTGGTTTCAGTGATAAATGAAGAACAAGACGAGTCACCAGTATCTGGAGTGTTGATTTGATTCTTTCATGCATGTTTTATAAATCCTTTCATCTCCCGTGGAAACCATTCTCCCCCACTCAGCTCCTTCAGACTAGCCAGTAGCAATTAGCAAACACCTGGTGGACTCCGGACAAACCAGATCTTCTTATTGCGCCACACATATAAAAACATTCCAACTGGAAATTGTGTTGTTTTTTTTTTTTACTTTAGCAGAATATTGACAAAGTTTTTGTTTCCAATTCATCCAAGCAGCGATACGACCAACGATTTACATCCGGAGGATCAGACCTGTGGCTCCCTGCAGCGGCGCCTCCATCTGTGAAGCAGCTGATCTTTTCTAAACCGTCCGGCGTCGTAAACATTGTCTCTTTGTGTGTCCTAGATATTCATGAGTGAGCAGAATCTCAGACAAGAAGTCTGAAGACAGGAGCGGCGGTTAAAAACGGGGAGAGAGGACCTGACAGGACAGAGGCCAGGAGGCACTGACATTATGTCCTGAGACAGAACTCTGCAGAGCACGACTTGAGAGGAGATGAAAGGAGGAGAGGACAAAAACAGAAAGATGAGGGAAGGGAAGCTGACAAGGGACACCAAAAAAAAGGAAAAGATCCATCTGAGCCGACAGAAAGCAGGGGAGGAAGAAACGCAAGCAGCTTTGAATTCTCAAGGAGCCGAAGACATGGAGGGGGACGGACCCGACCCGACCCGCTGTCTGGTGGAGATACCAAGCAATCCCTCTGCAGTTCAGAGACCCAAACCAGCTCGGTTCGCTGGAAAGAGGAAGTAGGACACAAACTGCACTGTTTGACGGCTCATTCAAACCTTTTTAAAGGGCCAGCATCATGAAAAACCAAAGTCGTGCTGTAATGTCAGCTCAAAAACATATCCTTCGTCTCCACGGCAGCCATTCAGCTGGTTGGTCTTAGCTCCGCCTTCGAGACTTAGCTCCTCCCCCACTCAGCTCCTTCAGACTAGCCAGCAGCAATTAGCAAACACCCCAAACATCTGCTGAGCTCATTAAAGGAGCTACTTCTCAATGCAACGCTGGTAAAAACAATAAAGGATTAACAGAGGAGTGATGTTACTATTTTAAAGAGACAGAGGCACAATTTCAAGGCGTTAAATCAAGTAAAATGTATTTTAAGTCAGTATTTTTATAGTTACTTGATTAAAGTGGCAAAATGTGCCAGGAAAACACGTGATACTGCCCCTTTAATTTTACCACTACATTATAACACAGCATGGAGGTGGAAGGTTGATGATTTGGGCTTTATTTGCCACAACCAGACCTTTTACCAAGTATTTATGGTTTAGTTTTCAGTGTAAATATCTTTGTGCACTTGAAATAAGGCAAAGCTCACTTAAAAATAACTTTTTAGCAAGACAAAGCAACTTGTTTTAAGTCAGTAATTCATTAATATTCACATAAAAACTACAATTTCCACAGGCAGATTATTTCACTTTTAACATCGTAAAAATGTCAAATAATCTGCAAGTGGAGCTAGAACTGATTATATCAATATAAAGGAATTATTACTGCTGAAAAGTTATTTAGTCTTATTTCAAGTTTGTTGAGATATTTACTCTAAACTAGACCAAAAATACTTGGTAAATTTTTGTGTTTTTGCAGCAGCTGTTACTTTAAAACCATCACTGCTCCCAACAGATTCAATAAGTTTTTAAATCTCTGCTCTTAAGTTGTTGTTTTTTTTTAAATATCTTGCGATTAGTCAGGATCTTATGCACAAAAATACATGAACATGTAGCACTTTTTTACAGTTACTCTACTTAGTTGCAGGTCTTTTATTTCTATATTTATCCATTTTCTTGTCACTTTGCTGTTTCTATTCTATTAATTCGACATTAATTTGGTGGCTTACATTTAAAAACGGCCAATTTTTAAAAGTTTATTGAATTATCGCTGAGGCAGGTCTTGACTGCAGCTCCACTGTGAAAACTTTAATTAACTGTTGCAACATTTCCATATGTGCGCTCTGAAAAAGACGGGAGCACGTTCTGTAACCGCCTCTGTGAGATTTCCCAGGTGTGCTCACCTTAATCTCTTTCTGATGTTCCCTTTTTAATACTTTGCTGAGCTCAGAATGTTAATTAGAGCTTAAAGCTTTTAATGACAATTTCCTAAAAGACGTCCTTCGTATTCCTGGGCTGCTGAACTTACAACATGCTGTCGCATTTTACGAGTAAAATCGTTTTATTCAGCTTGACGGGATAAAACGATTCTGGTTTTATCCCATCAAAACCAGAACAATCTCAGTGAAAAAGTAAGTGCATCCTATTCTATGCTGTTGAGGAGCGGCGTACAAACTTTATGCAAAAAAAGGGTTAAAAAGCTAAAGTTGAAAAAGCTAAGCGGCCATATTGTTTTTCCAACTTAAAATGCAAAAAAATGTTGTGATTTTTGTTATTTTTATCTGCTCAGGAAAAAAAAATTATANAACAAAAAAACATGGCGGACAGTTTCATAAGTTTTTAAAAAATATATTTTTTAAATTTATGTGGCCTGGGATTTTTTTTAAACTAGCAACTAAAAATGAGAACTTTAAAAAAGAAAAAATATATAATATTATTCCATTAACCAAATTAAGTAGAATTGATTTGCTCCAATTTATTTTTAAATAAAAATATATTTCTTTATTTTTATAAAGAAATTTCTAAACAGTTATAGATTTTTTGTAATTTTTTTTATTTAAAGAAATGTACAAAAATAAAGACATTTTTCTTTTTAAAAGAAGAAATACTTTTTTTTCCTTCTAAAAATACTTTTAAAAGAAAAGTAGTTTTTTTTGTTTTACTTTTTAGTGTGAGTAAATTTTTTGGTTAAAGAAAAATTAAGATTAAATTAAATTTTTCACTGAAATGTATTTGAAAAAGAAAAAAACAACAGTTTTTGACAGAAAATCTTTGACGTCTGAAGCACTTTTCAGATGTTTTTATGTTCATTTCTGAGCTGGTTTCACCAGACAAAGCAGCTGAGTTTGTGGGAAATGTCAAAGCGATGCTCTTGGAAATGGAGATGACAAGCAGAAGTGGAGGCTTAGACACACTTTAGCCGCTGCAGACTGGAGCGTTTGGACGCCGCCAAAGGACAGCCTCGATAGAGCGGCGTTTTGTGCGCTGATGCCGACTGGCAGAGTGGCGAGCCAAGCGGGCTGCGCCGGCCTGGCCGTGGAGCCGTTGTGTGATATCACAGCAAAACAGACTGAGATTAGTCTGCCATGATCCACACAAGAGAAAAGAGGGACGGGAGCTTTCAAAGCTGATTTTCTTTTTATTCTGCAGCTGAAAATGGGCTGGGAAGGAAGATTTTTATTCCTTTTTTTGTTACACACAAATAAACTTTGGTTTCGTCCCACTTGAACATAAAGTTCCCCTGTGTGCCGATGATTCTGATCATTTTTGATATTTTATTTATTTATAGATGTAAATCATTATTTTCCAGCCTGCTCAGCACATATTTAGAACCTTTAATGGTATTAAAGCGCTGTGTTAAAATGTCTCCCCACTTATGCATGCTAATGAGTTCGTTCCATACTGTGTGAGGATCCATATGTGGGGATTTAATAAATAGGATTAGCCTTTATGAATGAGGATGCTGCACCTCTGTAAACCCTGAGCGGCGGCCGAACATTAAAACGGTCACATGAGGCGAATAAAGCTACAGTCTTAAATCATACAGTGGTTTTTACAGTGTGCGCAGCATCCCGACAGGAAGCCGATTGTTTATTAGAGCAGGTCTCCTCTGTTTGTGCAGTCAGCAAATCTCATTCTGTCATTGTTCAACCTTTACCACAACATCTAAACAACGCAATAAATGAACCTAATTAGCTCCAGTACAAGGGGAAGCCTGGTATTCACAGCTGCTTTTAAATGGCTAAAATTCAAAAATACTTGTGATTTCCTCTAAAAAGGCTCATAAATGTATTTTCTTAATAGTTTAAACAACAAATATACCTTCATTTTTTCCAGTTATTAAAGCTAGAAACTACTGAAATCTGGGTGTGGTGCTGGATTCAGACCTGGACCCACAGAGCCACATAAAGACGGTTACAAAGTCAGCCTTCTAAACCTATGAGAGGAGAAATAAATCATGATTAAAAATATTAAATTCATAATATGAAAAAATTTGAAATAAAATAATGAAATACATTTTCAGAAAATTCTGAAAAATGAGAATAAACTTTTGAATAAAAGGAAAGTATTTATTAAATTAGGGAATTAAATTAAAAAATATATAATGGTGACAATGTTAAATTAACACTACATAAAATATCCTTTTATGACACACTGTATAATCAAATAATCTCTTTATTAAGTTCTTTTTGGATGCCATATCTAGTACATTAATTACTTTTTCAAGTAATTTATTTATAGATTGGCAGTTTTGGCAGGATTTGTCCTCCATATATCATCCTAAAACCTGGACACTAAACAAAAACAGAGACTTAAACACATTCACAGACATGAAAATATTTCACAAAATGGGTTTTATGATTGGATCCATGTAAAATATGTTTCTGTTTGTACCAACTACGTTTTTAATGTAAATAAATCCAAAGATTTTTTACTCAAAAACTGAGGCAGCAGCAAAATAAGATGCCATAGTAAGTAAATAAGTCATAAAATTGTCAGGATCTGGTCTCTGTGTTAGGATTGGAACAAGAAAAAGAGTTGGGAAGAACGATCTTAATTATTTTCCCTAACGACTCCTTTGGATCAGTTCTTAATTAACAGGTTTTATTACTATAATAAAACCTGTTATTGATGTAGCAGATGTAGCAAAACCTTAGGAAAAATTAGCATCTGCTCTGTTTATGTCACAGAAATCAAAGTCCAATTTAGTCCTTAAAACTAAGGTTAAAACATTAACCTTGAGTTTATTTTAGGTTCATTCAGATTAAAGGATGAATTTATCATAATATTTCTGTTGTTTTACAGTTTGAGCAGAAATAAAATCAGCTGCATTGATTGAACAGCAACTTTTATTCTCATAATTTTTTTATGAGCCCAGATTTGTTTTTTATTGGTCTAGACTTGCTGCCCATTTGGACTTCATTGCTATTTTTGTGTGCAAATGCTAGAAAATAAAATATAAATTAGCATAAGCATATTTGCTGTTATCACCAGATGATGGCTTCAGCTTCTGGGATGAGCTAAAGTCATGTGTGCAGCTCTTACTACGCAGATGCTGAGCTGGGAGCCACGACTCCTGCAGTCTACACAGCAGCATCTGTGTTTGGTTTGCTCTGGACAACTTCGCGCCTGGAGAAAAGCTCAGCCTCCTGGGATGTGTGGCATTTAAGGAACATGGGAACTTTGCCTTTGTTTTCATCCAGTTGGCTGACCAGGCTCACCTAAACTTCGCATTCTCCTCCAACTGCGGCACTTTTAGGTGTGGATTTCCACAAAGCTCAGTTCTGGGCCCACTATAGTTTCCATTTCACATTATTCTGCCCTCTTATCATGTTTCCTATCACATCTATGCTGATGACATCCGACTATCTGTACAGGTTGTCCAATGGTTCTCTTGAATTTTTAGCTGTTTACATTACAAATATTCGCAAAACTTAGTCAATTTTCCACTAATGTCAAAAATATAATAATACAATTTTGTAATTGAGGTGTTTCCATTTAAATAAGAAACAATTAAAATTACATGTGAATAAGTTTGTTCATTTAATAAGTTATTTAAAAACTTTCAATGTCTAGAGGGAATCCAGACCTTTTCTGTTGACCTTTTCTGTTTCAGTGGCGGAACTTTAAACTGCAGCTGCGTCAGTGGGCCGTTGCTAGGTAACCACAGAATGAATGAGTTGCTAGGTAACCACAGCCAGAAAGAGTCAGTTGATTCCACCAACCTAGCTTAGCTTAGCTAGCCTTGAGGCCTTGTTACTGATTTATTTTCAAGCTCTACTAAAGGATGAAAAAATACCCAGATTGTTCAGATAGCTCAGGAAAAAAAATAAGACTTTTATGAGAATTCAAACACAAATTGATGAGTTTTTACTGAGATTATCATTTGTGGAAACAGCAGTACCTTGATGAAAGCGGTGGCCGCGGTTGTCCTACAGCATCTGGGTGTGAGAACAGAGGCTTGTGGTGATCGATGCTCCTTCAGAGGCCTGGGGGCTTCTGGGACTGCAGCGGTGACCTCTGCAGAGGTCGCGGATGAGCAGCTCTGCCTTAAATGACTGAAGATCACTCGCCACGCCTCCTCTGACTTTCACAGTGGAGCTGAACTGTACCTGCCTGGTTGAGGTGGCAGGACAAGACGAGCATCAAAGGGATATTCCCTCTCCGTCATGTACAGGATAAAAAGGGAAAACCCAAAAACTGACCAATCAGAGCAGAGTATCTGACCCTGTGACGCTGATCTGTAACCTCTAAATGAACAAACAGCGTTAAAGATAAGATGGCGTATTGTAGCCATTGTAGACAGAAAACAGGAGGAGTAAATGTCTGCCAAAGCAAACTCAGATTTTTATGGATTAATCTCACATTTTCTAGAGAAAGGTGAAAATTTATGAGTTTGGAAAGTCAAACATTTGCTAGAGTTCAGAGTTTGACCCTTTTGCCTTTTGGAAGTCTGAATTTCCACGTCGTTTTGGAAATTTTTAACAATTTTGTAGCTGTGTGTCCTACCTCTGTCCCTTCCTTCTGTCCTCATTGTGTCCCAACTTCATCTGTTCTGAATCTTTCCTTCAGTTCTTTTGTCCTACTTCATTTCCTTCCTTCCTTTTGTTCTCTCCTTCACTGTGTCCTAGCTTCATCTGATCCTTGTCTCCTTTGTTCATTCCTCCATTTGCATCCTTCCTTCCTTCCCTCTGTTCTCACCCTTAGTGTCCTAATTCTCTTCCTTCCCTCATCCCTCCCTTTGTATCCTTACTCCCTCCTTGTGTCTTTCTTTCTTTGTGTCCTACCTGTTACTTCTTTCATTTCTTTCTTCCTCTTTGTGTCCTTCCTTCCTTCCCTCTGTTCTCACCTATTGTGTCCTAATTCTCTCCGTTTATTGTCTTTCCTTCCTTATTCCCTCCCTTCATTTTGTCCTTCTTTCATTCCTTTCCTCTGTTCTCTCCCTTTGTTGTGTCCTTCTTTCCTTGATTGCTTCCTTCCTTGCATCCTAATTCTCTCCCTTCCTTCCTTTATTCCTTCCTTTGTTACCTCTGTTCTCACCCTTGTAGCTCTCTCCCTTCTCCCTTCCCTCCTCCCTCTCTTTGTATCTGATTGTATTTTTCCTCCTCCAGCAGCTGTTTCCTCATCACATCCACTCATCTCTCCCTCTGACATCATCATCCCTCCATCCTCCTCCCTCTCTCATTGACAGAAACTCTCTGATGTTTCTCCTCCTCCTCCCTGCAGGTGTTCCCTCCCCGTCCCGTTTCATTCACAGCGCAGTGCCGAGGATGACTCATCCTACGGTGAGGAAGACGTGAGCCGCTCTCAGTCCTTCCTCTGCTCCGTCTTCCAGGCAGCGATCCGTGGCTCGGTTCCGTCGGGCCCGGCGCTGACGGACAGCAGGGCTGAGCGGCTGCGACAAAAAGCAGTGCATGTTCCGTCTGCGGCCGACAGCAGGAAAACAAAAACGCTGACGGGGGAATCTGGCAGCATCCAGAGATCCACCACAGCCTTTTACTCCTCTGTATGGACGGGACGTTTAGGTGGGACTGGAGGAGGAAACATTTCCATAAAATGTCAGAAATTTTGAGATTCATCTCAGAAATTTTCAAGAAAAACCAAGAAAATTCTTTAAGCTCGAAAAGTCATAAATTTCCAAAGAAAATTAGCATTTTGGGATCAATTTCACATATTTTCAAGAAAAAACGTCTGAGCTCCAAAAGTTTTTAGATTTTTTTAGCTCAGGAAATTTCCAAGTGTTTTCCCTGAAAATATGTGAAATTAATCTAAAAAATTCTCAGTTTTCTCTTGCATATTTATCACTTTTTCTTGAAATTAGAATTTTAAAGAAAAAAGCAAGAAATTTAAAAAAGTTCTTATTTTCACGATAAATATTTTCAAGAAAAACTTTTCTAAAGTTTTCCAACCTTGAAACAGTCTAAATTTCTATAAAAACTATGCAATTTTGAGAATAATTTCACATATTTTCAAAAAACCAAAAACAAAGATATTTTCTGAAGTTGAAAAGCTGTAAATTTATGTGAAAAAAATAAACAATTTTTAGATTAATTTTACGTATTTCAAAGAAAAAACTTGAAAATTATCTGAACTCCAAAAGTTGGAAATATGCAACAAAAAAAAAGAAAAGAAAAAAAAAATTCAGAAATTTTTACATTGATTTCAGAAATTTAAGTCAAAATGTTTAAACTTTTCAAACCCAGAAAATTTACGAAATTGTAAAAAGTCAACTTATATTTTAAATGTGCTCTAATTCGAGATGTGTTTGTTTTCTACACAGGGCATAAGATTGATGTTTTTTTTTGCTAACAGTTAAAACACATTTAGGAAACGCATCTCCCTTGCATAATGCTGCCATTACCATGTCCTAAGTGTTAGTTTTCTGTAACACTCAGTATTTTGAATTTGGTGTGAAACCAAAAAGACTGTTGATAAACCTCTGGAACCCTCTAAAATCGCAATATTAATAGTGATAATATTTATTTAGGGGGAACAAAGTGTAGGGAAATGGATACAAAAGCAACACTGTGCAACTTTTGAGAAAATTTCTGCCCTACTTTGCAGATTTCTGCAATCAGCTCATCTCTCCTCCCTCCCATCTTGTTGCTCCAACACAGGTGGGGAAAAAAGCTGCTCATAAAAATGGATTACCTGCCTTTTTAAATCTTATCTGAAATGCATTTCCTCGAGCCCAGATATCAGCTCTGCAGTAGAGACTCATAATGAACAGACGGAGCCTGTATACCGATTAAATTCAGAATATATCTGCACAGACATAAATGGTACATGTGAAGACGGGGAAAACGAGGAAATTCTTCTACAATATTTTCCTTCTCAATTTTATTTTATTACCTGTCAAATAAATTCAGATAAAACAGATTATTCGATCCTTCCGTAAAAGCGGAACAAAATAAAAAAGATCAATAATGACGACTGTACTAAAAGCTAGTTGCTGTTTTGTTTTTTTTTATCTTGCAGAGTGATTGATTGTGTTTGTGTGTGAAATACCGAGGCGCAAAGCTCCTCGAGTCGCCATTGGTTGCTGTTTGCACACCAGCCAATCCAGAAGAGGCATTTATTTTCCTTGGCGCTGATTGGGTGAACCTCGTCCTCCAAAACGCGGAAATAAAGAAGACGGTAGCCGTTAGCTTCTGCGGTTACGGTTTCTACAAACACACTACGGTATATTTCGTGTTTGAACGATTAAAATAGGTAGTCAGGAACGTTTTTGAGGAAGTCTCCATTTCTCTTTTGTGGATTTCAGATGTTCGTGGACGGCTGTAGCCCCGAACACCATTAATACTAACGGTCCACTGTAGCTGTTTCCGGTATGTTTTCATCGCTCTCTCTTATTTTTTTATATTATTTTAGTTTGTTCACGGCCCAGTTTTAGTTAAGCTTCCGCATTTCAGGCTGTACTTTATATTTTTACCATGCTGTCAAGTAAAACGTCTGTTTTTAATTTAAAAAAAAATATATTCCGGAGGAAGTTAGTTATGCAGAACGACAGAGCGGCAGGGAGGAGGAGAGGAATAAATGGGGAGGGAAGGGGGAGATTTTTGAAATAATTTCACAGCGCAAACAAACAGCGATTATCAGCTGTTCCATTAAACTAAGTGCAGGAATAAATTCGTGTTCTCTGCTGGAGGATCGCTCATTTTCCCGCTCTCCCACAGCCGGAGCGCCGCCTCGCAGAGAGGGAGGAAGGAGGATAATCACGGAGTGAAGTGGATGTCGGCAGGTTAGCGTGGAGGAAGAGAAGACGACTTGAAAAGTCTGTGGTGGGAAAAATGCATAAACAAAGGAGGCATCCGCCATCTTTAATGAGGCGTTGAAAGTATGGGTGGAAAACGATGAAATGGAAACATTTTAATTAGACAACATCTGGAGTTTTAAGAGACACTCGAGTGTACGAGCAATTCCCCATCCAGATGGATTCTCATAAGGAATATTAATTTATTAATTTTCTTTACCTGCATGAGCCTCGCATCCCAGAAAAATGGAGACAGAAAATGGAGGTTTTGTTCCTCTGGTAAGGCAAAGGCCCTGCCAGTGGTTGGGAAAGTATTTAGATGTGTACTTAACAAACAAAACGTTAATGGAAACAAGAGACGCACAAACCTGAACACAGTCATACCTGACGGCAATTTAGAGACTAGTAAGCTGCAAGGCAACATTAGTTATGTTTCCATTAACTAAAGAATTGCACAAATTGGAATTACAAAAATAAATTTGCTTCTTTGTCGTTTCCGCCAGTAGCAACATTCGGTTGTTGATCATGCGACTCGTGATGCGAAAAAAGTGTTTCCATTGCAGGTTTGAGAAATAAACCAATTAAGATATAGTCCTGGTGCAAAAACATCAAAAATGAGGTTTTTTCAAAATTGGCATGTTTCAGTTCAGCAAATTTATTGTCATAATTATGTGGTCAATGGAAACACAGATTGTGAATCAGATTTACTTTCCAAAAGCGATTGGTTGAATTAGTTTTATTTCTGAGCGTCAGATTTAATGGGGCTACACATAAATTATGTGCTGCTTTGTGTCGACCCAAAATACTGCTTTTATTTCAACTTTTTTTTTTGTATGAAATACCAATAAATACATTAGGGATGTTAAATATTGTCGGCGCCAACATCGGTATTGGCTGTATTAGTAATTTTTTTTAACATATAGTATTAGTCCGATAAATAAAACTTTCATGTTGTTTCTATCCGTTTCTGGTCATTTTTTTTCACTCAAGTTTGTCAAAATGTAGTGATGTATACAGTAAATATTAGTTATCGGCCTTGAAGGCAATATTAATATCGGCTATCAGCCCACATTTTGGTATCGGTGCATCGCTAAAACACATTGAAAACTGTGATTTTAATAAGACGTGTTGCAAACAATGTGAACAAGCACACAGGTGGTTTTTCTTAAAGAGACGGTAAACGTTTTCTGCCCCCTTCCAGCTCGGCCTGTCAGATGATGAAGTGGCAGAAACATCTTTATGTTCTGTTATAGTCTAGTTTGCTCAAGTAATTTCACTTCAAAGATAGCGAGGCCTTGACCAATTTCCCCGCTCGTCTCAGATTCCCCTTCTTGACGAAAGTAATTACATGCAGATTTAATTAATGTGGGAACAGGAAGAGAGGAGCGGGCGGCTCTTTGAACTGCCTGTTCAGAAGAAGAGAAAGAGCGAGAGATTAGTGATGAAGTCCCGTACTTTAGATAGTGGATGTAAACCTGAGCTGGGGTTAATAATCTGTAACGTGACAGTCGCCTCTGTCTGAGTTTAACGTTTCCTCCTCTTCATCCTTCAACACGGGGCGTTAAAAACCGTCCTTCATCCTGCAGACAGCGGGAGGGGAAGACGAAATAAAAACTCAGACAGAGTAAAAGACAAGGCAGGAGGGAGAGCTGCATCAGCAGCAGCCACTGCCTCTGGAGGGAAACCAGAACGTCGGGATAATTCAGGAGACGAGGAGCGAATGGGAGACGGAGGGGAACTGGAGGGGAACCGGAGTGGAGGGGAATCAAAGAGGAACAAACATTGAAACCAAACAAAAAACATGTTCCTGAGACAACTTCCCTAGGAAGAGACTCATTTTAGCAATTTTACCACCAATTTTACTGATTGTTTCAATAGAAATATGACTGTGTGTGACAGGGGTCACATATAAATGAATAAATATACATTTAAATAGAATATAAATCATATTGTATAAATATATTATTTTTAGAATATATATATATATATATTTGTAAGACATTTCTGATTTAAATAAAATATTTAAATCAGAATTAAATATTTTATTCTGATTTAAATATTCAGAATTTAGTATAACTATTTATAAATGTTTATTTTTCCTTAACATCTCAGTTGTTTCTGTGTATTTCTGCTATTATATTTGCTGTTTTATATTTATGGAGATAAACTTTTATAAACTTTTTTATATTTATGGAGATAAACTTATTTTTATTATTTTTATTTGACTTGCCTTCGAGATTTGGAGCTTGTATTTCTTTTTTATAAATCGATTATTTCTTTAAAAAAGTAATTATTTCAATAAATATTTGAATATTTGGGGCAATAAGTATTTATTTAAATAAGCAGTTCATCTATTTAAAAACAAATACTTGTTCCTGGCAGATTATTTCACTTATATCCAGGCATTTTCTCATGTTTTAAGTGAAATAAACGCCAGTGGAACCAGTAAAGGGAGTGAAAAACGCTGAAGGTTTTAATTCAGAGCTACAAAAAGCTCCGGCTATAAAATCAATGGGAACAGAAACGATTTTGGCAGCTCTGCTGCTCCTTATATTCCAATCTTTGGAGGTCCGTTTAAAAAACTTCCTCTGGAAAAGACGGATTGGTTTTAGCTCTGCATGCACGACTGGCGAAAATGCGATCCAGCTTTTTTAAAATTTATTTATTTAATTGCAACAAATCAAAGCTGGAGCAAAAGGTTTGCCACCATGTTGGCTGAAGTGGAGGCTGAGGAGGCCAAAGCCCAGAAAGAGAGCTGACCTTTGACAAAACCTGCAGGAACAGATGATTTATCCAACCCAGTTTAAATTACGCAGCATCTTACGGATGATATATTTGAATTTGTTTTAAAAATAATAATTCTTCTCACCAAGACAAGTTTTTACTGTTTTAAAGCAGGAAAAATATGCAACAGTTGATGCGAACCTCAGATTGGTGATGCTTAACTTCACGATTCGCCCTGATTC
The DNA here is from genome assembly GCF_001443285.1 of Poecilia latipinna. Taxonomy (NCBI): domain Eukaryota; kingdom Metazoa; phylum Chordata; class Actinopteri; order Cyprinodontiformes; family Poeciliidae; genus Poecilia; species Poecilia latipinna. The sequence goes on along the minus strand of NW_015114685.1, from coordinate 5,512 downwards.
GGGTCTTACAGAAACGGCTCGGTACGTTCAAGGTGATGAGACTCACTGAGGACTCAGCATCCAAGCAGCAGAGAGGCGCACGCTGGGCCCCCCGTCCTGCTTAGTCCTCCTATCTCGCTCCCTGCAGGCGGCGACACGCGATGCAGCGATGGAGATTAATGCTCACCGAACGCAAACAAACAAAGTTAACAGTGGAGACGATGCTGGGACGGACAGAGAGGGAAGCAGCCAAGATGGCCGCCGCAGAAAGACAGGAAAAACAAGTTTTTTAAAAAAATAAAGCATGTTTCTGCAATATGACGGAATATTAGGGACAAACTAAGAAAATAAAAACCATGAAATTATGAGAATAAAGTCATAGTGTGAGAATTATATTATGAGACGTTTAAACAATATATTTAGACTGTTCTATCAATTCAACCTTATTCTTGCAATAATTCAACCATATTCTCGTATTATTTCAACTTTATTAATATTTCCACTTTATTGGATTATTTTGACTTTATTCTTGTATTAGTACAATTTTATACTTTGACTTTATTTCAACTTTATTCTTGTGATATGATTTTTTTCTAAGATTATTTCCATTTTATTCTCATTATTTCAACTGCCAGTACTCTGACTTTATTCTCATATTATTTTGAATATTTTCATAAAGTTATGACTATATTCTCATTACTTCAGGTCTTTTTCTTGTTTTATTTTGACTTTATCCTCATAATTTTATTTATTTTATGCCCCCTATCCTCTGTCGGTCTTCGGAGTAATCAGCAGTCGGTATCTTACCTGTTGTTAAGCTTCAGTTTGGAGCGTTATGAAGGAATTTCTTCTCCTCGGAGTCAAACTCAGATTGAACACAAACCTTCCAGAACCTCTCATGTCTTTTGGTTCTGGTTCTACATCCAGAACCAAAGGCTGGAGCAGCAGCATGCAGCTTCTATGCACCACAAACCTGGAACAAACATCCAGAGTTCCTTTAAATCCAGACTAAAAACCCACCTGGTTAGAGTTGCTTTTGATTAATAATGACCGGAACATGGATTAAATCTAATCTGGATTTCAATGTATTGCTTTATCATATAGGGAATTTTGAAATCTGCTACACAAATAAACCTGACTTCTATTCAGTCCTTAGAAAGGAATAAAACAGTCTGTTACACCAAAAACAATTAGAAAGTTTAAAAATGTTTTTTATTGTCAACAGGTCACGTATTTTATGAGGACATGATAATCATTTTATCATGTCCTCTGAAATTACATCGTCTGTGGTTGATAATTTGAAACAAACTACAGCAAAAACATATTTTATTGTATATAAAGTGTATATATTATAGCATAATATAAGAATGTTAGTGAACACATTCTTGATCAATAAAATTGATTTAGATTCACATCTCCAAACTTTAGCTCAAGAAAATAATCCTAGCTTTAACCGAACTTTATTTCACGTCAAACCTTAAAACTGTGTTAGCTTAAGGGTGTGTTTACTTTTCATCCTGGGTTTTTGCTTTTTATTTTCTCTATATTTGACCCACTAACAGACAGAGAAAGTTTTTACCTCCGTTTAATTTCGCTGGAGACGATCAGATCCAGGATCAGTTCCCTTTGCAGCGGCGGCTCTGCCAGCTGCGGTCCTGTGGCGCCCTCTGTTGGCTCATTCGCGGAGCTGCAGTGACAGTCTGACCACACAGCTTTAAATATAGTGATTTATTTCATGCTGAAGCTCACACATCAATCAATATAAACCCCCGGGAAACAAAGAGCAGTAACAAAGATAGCAAAAGAATCATCAGTCAACAGTTTTTACAAAAAACAGCAGGAAGAACCCAGGTTAAGAACAGATATGGAGCTGGGCTTCCACACAGCAGAGCGACTTGTTCTCAAAAAAACAGAGAAATGACGGATACATTCAGTTCATTCAGTTTGCTACGAATCCAGATTCATCAAAGGTCTTTAGGAACACATTTATGGAGTGAGTTTCATGATAATCCTGACTCTGCAACATTAGGGGCATTGGAGGTAGAAAAAAGGAGGAGGAAGTTTACATTTCTACCAAAGACACTCATTTTCTAGAAAAACATAAACAAGGACATCTGAATTTCAAAGGTCGAAAAATCTATTGGAAATCTCACATTTTGAGGTTAATTTGAGAATTTCTAGAAAAAAAATGGGACATTTCTGAATTAAAAGTAATATCTGTTAGAAAAAAACACTGAAATTTTGAGATTCATTTCACATGTTTTCAAGAAAAAAACTTGGGAAATTTTTTGACGTGAAACTCAGAAATTTTCATGATTTTTTTTAAAAGTTTTTTCTAAAAAATTTCTCAGATTAATTTGGAAATTATTTTTTTTCCTACTGTATTTTTGACTTTTCAAGGTCAAACTTCTGGTTTGATTTTTTAGATTAACCTAAATATTTCTGAATTTTTTTCTAGCAGATTTTCAACTTTTCAAATTCAATCAAGATTTTTAAGTTCTTTCTAGAAATTGTTTAAACCTCATATTTCCATGTTTTTCTTGAAAAAAAAGTGAAATTAATCTCAAAATGTAAGTTTTTTTCTTTTAAATATTTGACTTTTAAACTCAATTTTCCATTTTTTTTCTAGAGATTGTTCTCAACATTTCTGAGTTTTTTTCTAAAAAAAAGTTTCTAAGTTTATTCCAGCAAATTGTTGACTTTTCAAACTCTTTCTGGAAAACTTCCTGTGTTTTCTTTGGCAGAAATTTGCTCCTCTTCTTTCTCTTTCTTCAATGCCCTGTCTGGATCAGCCTCTCCCCTCCTTTAATTTTTATTTACAGCAGTAAATTCCCGCTCTGCTCCAGCGGGTCTGTAAACGACCGGCGTCTCCACCTGATTGCATATCTGCATTTACAAGATTTCAAACACCTCAGAGAGTTTAAGCGTACAAATCAAGCAAAACTAAAACAGAAACGATCATTTCCAGTGTCTGATCTCCAACCCTACACACAAATCTTTTTTTTATTTATTTTACAGTAACTACGATGAATCCCATCATTAGTTATTTCACTTAATCTGAATGTTTTTAATGTTTTTTTCAGGGGGTAAAAGTGCTGAAAACATTCTGTACCGCGTCAATAACACGCTTTGGTTTACATCCGCTTCAGTTAAAAAAACGGAATAATTCAGTAGTACGCACATCTGTGTTAGTAGATGCTACAAATAAAGTCTTTAACAACCGTCCAATAAGGGAAACATTCACCGAAAACGAATAAACGACCACCGTCAAGCTGATACTTCAGTCACTACCCTGCTCTGCCACTAGTTCAGAGTTTAAACTGATTAAAATTGATCAAAAGTCAGTTACAGACTAAAAAAACTATTAAATGAATTCCTCTGCAGCAGCATAAACAGAGCAGATTTAAGAGTCAAAAGCTTTGTTTTTCCTTTATTAGAAAATGAAACGGAGGGGAAAAAAAGTTTTTGTTTTAAAAAAAAAGGTTTGTTTTTCCAGAAGAAGGATCTGAATGCTTCTGTCCAACCAGCATGAACGCACCGAGGGGGAAATAATTCACCGTGCAGCATCTGGGAGACACATCCGCTCATTTACAAGATGCATGACGCTCATTAAGAGAGACCAACCAAGCGGAGGAGGCGCGGGACGATTATCCGAATCCGTCGAGTCTCGAACAGAAGCAAAGTTTGTCCAACATGACGCCAACAGATGTGTCAAAAATACCAAGATACGAGCAGAAACTGGGCACTTTGTGGGAAACGCCATTCAGTCAGGATTTAAAAGAAAGCTGCCGAAGCTCAAAGAAAAAATAAACTGTAAGAAAACAGTTAAAATAATGCAATGTCTGGCTACGGAAGCAAATATATGAAGAAATGTAGAGCGGATTAAAACTTCTGCACAGTACTGCAGCGTACCCAGAGGCTGTTCTGCAGCAGTGGAGGATTAAATTAGTGTGCAATTACTTTTTATTTCATTGAGTTATTAGACTCTAATATTCAATCAATTTCAGAAGAAATGAGTCAGAATTGTGAAAAAAAAAATCTGAATTATGTGAAAAAGTGAATACTGACAACAAAAAATCAGATTTATGAGATTAAAGTTTGAATTCTGACTTAAATCTCAGAAAAGTAAAGTCAGAATTATTAGAAAATAAAAAGCCAAAATTCAGAGAAAAATATTGATTTGTGTATTTATTTAAAGCTGGGAATCCAGATTTTAATCTCAGAAGAAAAAAGTCAGAAATGTGGAAAAAAAAACCTTCAAAATTTAGATTCAATTCTGAAAAAATGTCAAACACCCAAATCTTAGAAACTCAGAAATTTCCACATTTTTTCTAACACATTTTTGACTTTGCAAGCTGAGAAATTTAATTTGTTTTTCTCAAAAGAAACCCCCAAAACAAAATAAAACAAAAAATAATCTTAAAATTTCAGTTTTCCTAGCAAATATTATTTCATCATGCTCAGAAATGTGTTTTTTCTAGAAAATTTCTGAGCTTTGTCTCAGTTTTTTGGCAAAACTTTTATTTTTTTTTATCTACAGTCGCCCTGTTGTAAATTTTAGAGCTAATAGATCATATTTTTAGTTTAGTCCTCTGCAGAGCGGCTTAAATTGATCAGAACACTAAAAAGCTAATCAGCTAGAATAAAAATGAACCTGAAATGAAAGGAGTGTTTCTTTGTCTTTGGAGGAAGTCGGTTTGTTCTGCTGATTTCTTAGAAATGAACTGACTAAATTTACTTGACATCTGGAGGAGGAAAACATATCTTTATGTTCTGATTGTGGTGCTTCTGTTTTGTGAGACCAATTCATTTGCGGCTCTTTGGAAGACGTAAAACGTCATTAGAGGCTTTAGAAAGGAATAAAAACAGGAAACTTTGTGCATACCTGAGAGAAGTCAAAGAAACCGTCGCACAAACCGAGTGTAAAACAACAAAAAAGTAGTTTAAAAAAAAAAAGAGACTCTTTTCTCGCAGACTTTGCAGTTACAATCTTTCATCAGCTCGATTTCTTCTGACTCATCCGTCGGCCGCTACGATGTGAAACGAAACGGGGCGAGTCAGGAGGGTTCTGTGGAGGGTTCGCCGTGTTCGGACCCCCTAAGGCAGACATGAACACACAGTCTCTGGTTCTCGATTAAAAAAAAAACGACCAACACAGGCGTTTTCACGTCCAGGCTACAGCTGTTCGGTCTCCTTAAGGCCAGCTCGTTAGGAGACGACGGTCGCCGTGGCAACAGCAAATTAACTGGACACCTGTTTCCAGGAGGAAATGTTTTGGTTTTAAGACTTAAAGTTGGAGTGTGTAACTTTTATTAATTTTTTTTTTTTTACATATTTGTTAAAACTGTCACTAGAGACAGATAATCTGGAGAAATACTGAAGAACAAAAACAGCCAATCAGAGCCAGGAGGAGGGCCTTAGCGCTGTCAATCAACCACATGAATGCGCTCCTAAATGTGCGAATGGCAGAGAAACAACTCAAGAAAACCATTTATCTGCCGTCATCGATGGACTTGTTGAAATAGATCAAATA